>NW_006409064.1:504626-517488 GCF_000296735.1 Chrysochloris asiatica
ATAAAACTGAATAAATATGGTGAAGGGGTACAACCTTGACACACACCTGGCCTGATTTTAAACCATGCAGTATCCCCAGCAACTATACAGTAATAACATTTCAAGTAAACCTCAGAGTAAATTCTGGTTGTGCTGAGGTTAAAGTGATTAACTGTTAACCAAAAGCTTGGAAGTTCAAACCCACCAGTAAGTTCATGGGAAAAAGAAATGGCAGTCCACTTAGATACTCTATTGGGCGATTCTTCTCTTCCTATACAGTTGCTATGAGATGAAATCAACTCAATGGTGGTATGTTTTTGGAATAATACCTCATGAAAGTAGTCTCCTTTCCTACTCAAGCTAAAGCTGCATTCCACTCCCAAGCATGTGATTCACGAAGGGATCAAAGAGAGGACATATCTAGCCAAATTTAATTTCTCAGATGAGGAAAAGCAATTAGTACTATTTGAAAGTAAGCAACGTGCCTGATGTTACTGAAAGAGTGACTATTCACATAGACAGACAAGCAGCATGAAAAAAAACAGTATGAAAAGATATTTTGAACTGATGAATTATTCAAAGTCTCAACATTTGCTTTTACAACTTCCCTCCAAAAAATGATTCTGACCACCTTCCTTGCTTTTTCTTTTTTCAATGTAAGATACGTTGGTCCTTCAATGCTATTTTTGTCAATGAGACAAAGTATAGTGGAGAACGCACTCTGAACTGTCTCAAAGGAGCAGTAATACATCATTTCTTCTTGCATTTTTGTTGGAAAGAATTTGTCACATGACACAATCTTCATAGCAACTATGAACTACAGAGAATCACATAGGGTTGTGATTATCTGTTGCTGCATAATAAACTAGTACCTCAAAGTTTAGTGACTTAAAACCTTTTATTCTGAAGGAAGAGCACAGCTCAGAAGGATTGACTTTACTCATATGTCTAGTATCTCAGCTGGGTATTAATTGGTGAAAGCTGACAAAATCTCTCTTTCTCTTTGCCTCACTCCAGCTTCGCAATGTGGCTCACATGTGCTTTTTAGGTAGGGACATCTCTGAGGTGATTTTTCACAGGATAGCTCAGGGGTCAACAGACCAAGGTGAAAAGTTCTAGTTTTCTTTTTGTCTTAATACCAGAGATGACATTAACATTACCTCGACTATACTGTATTAATTAAAATTCTCAAATGCCAACCCTGTTTCAGGGTAAGAGAAAATAGACCTCTGCTGACTCCCTGGATGGATCAAATGATTAACACTCTAAACTAATCTTTCTAACTGAAAGATCTGAGATTTGACTTCATTGAGAGGTGCTCAGAAGAAAGGCTTAGCAATTTACTTCACACAATTCTACTCTGGTACACATAGGGTCAACATGACTGGGCATCAACAACTTTGTTTTCTGCAATGAGGAGAGAATCAAGATTTTTTGGATTTCCTTAATCCAACATAGTCCCACCACCTATCGTCAATAATTTACATTGTCCTACAAGCAAAATATATTAACTTCTCCCAGTAATCTTAAAATCTCATCTCTTTATAGCATTAGCTCAAAGTCTAGGTCTTTTCATCTAAATCATGCCAAAGTACTAATGAAGCTTCTCTTGCATATAGTTCTTAAAATATGGTTCCTTTAAAGCTGAAGAACTTTGAACTAAAAGGTCAAATTATCTGTTCATCAAAAACTAAACACACAATGGTAAGACAGATATAGTATGACCACAGTAAACAATCACATTCTAAAAGGCACATAATAGTCACATATTTTAAATCCAGTTGGTGTCCAATTTCTAGAGTTAGAAATTGTTGATAATAAAATTCTTGTTAAAAGATATTAGGGTTTTATGTTCTTCATTGAAGTTTTCTCATTGAGATAAATACCACTTCAACAAATTTGTTTGAGAGAGACTCTTCTCTGGCTCGGGCTGAATATCAAGATATTGTGAGACAACACCTGTAAGTCTCCTAAACAGAGGCATATCTAAGGTATAGCAGGTATGTACTCTGTACTCTGGTCACCAATTGAAGTATGTACTCTGTATGTACACATATGTATGTATGGGTGTATGTGTATGTGTGTATTTGCTCTGGTAGTGTAGTGGTTACAAATCAGGCTGCTAACCTCAGGGTCAGCAGTTTGAAACTACCAGCTGTTCCATGGGAGAAAGATGAGGCTTCCTGCTCCTGTAAAGATTTACAGCCTCGCAAACCCTGTGCAGGGTCACTATGAGTCAGAACCGACTCCACAGCACATAACAACAACAGCTCAGTATGTACTTTGGTCACCATTTGAAGGAGGCGCCATTGAGAAGTTCTAGTAATCCATCAACAGCTGTAAGAGATCGCTCATAGAGGTAAAACCAATACTTTCATATTTGAGAACTTCCAGGGGTCAAAGTGGACTGTGATCTTGTTCTCTGAGTGTACAAAGACAAACAATTGAAGGGAAAAAAAAAACTTACTTTGAGCACATTACAACCAATTTTCATCAATGAAAGCAGAGAAGATGCAGTTGTAATTTTCATATAGTACAATAATGTGTTAAGTAAAATATTAACAAGCTTTATTTACTATATTTTTGAGCAGATTATTATTGTAAAGTGTTTTTAAAAGATGGGTATCAGATGTTTGGACAGAGGTGCAATTTCAGTGTTTGTCTTAGGTGCTATTTTCCATAGATATGCCTTCAATCCTTGAATATATCTGTCTGCTTGAAAAGGTCTACAAGGCATATCCTTAAGATTCTTAGGGGTCTAGCATAGAGTATTCATGAGGCTTGCCCTTAATAATTTTAGAAGCTATGCAAAGCTGTCCTTGTATCTTTTTGAACTTTCAACCAAGGGTCTGTAATTTAGTATCAAGCAGAGAACAGGGAACAACCTACATTGTTGTTGTTGTTGCTGTTAAGTACCTTCAAGTATGTTCCAACTCATAGCAATCCTGTATAGGGTTTCTAAGGAATTCAAACGACCTTTCAGTCCAGCACATTAACCCACGTTGCCACACTAGGACTTCAACAACCTACATAGACATGGAAAAATTTATTTATAATTTGGGTAGGATGCTAATCAAGATAATCTCTAAAATTTCTTCCAACTCTAAGATTCTATGAGTTTATGGTAATATCTAAATTATATGCATAAGAATCACTCAGACCATGTTATCTTGGTTCTGTTGTTGTTGTTAGATGCCATCGAGTTCGTACCAACTCATAGTGTCCCTATGCACAGCAGAACAAAACACTGCCCACTCCTGGGCCAACTTTACAATCGTCCCCACACTTAATCCCATTGATGCTGCCACTTTGCCATTCCATCTCTCTGGGGGGCTTCCTCTTTATCTCTGACCCTCCACCTTAGCAAACATGATACCCTTCTCCAGTGACTGGTCCCTCCTGACAATATGTCCGAAGTATGAGAGACGAAGTTTGGCCATCCTGGCCTCCAAGTAGCACTCTGGCTGCACTTCTTCCAACACAGATCTGTTGGCTCTTTTGGCAGCCCATGGCACTTTCAATATTCTCCTCCAACACCAAAACTCAAAAGCTTCAATTCTTCTATGGTCTTCCTTATTCACTGTCCAGTTTTCACATGCATATGAGGTTTGTTGTTGTTGTTAAGTGCCGTCGAGTCGGTTCTGACCCATAGTGACCCTGAACAGGGTTTCCGAGGGTGTAAATCTTTACGGGAGCAGAAAGCCTCATCTTTCTCCCGCGGAGCAGCTGGTAGTTTCAAACTGCTGACCCTGTGATTCACAGCCCTATTCGTAACCACTAAGCTACCAGAGCTCCTTGCATATGAGGTTAGTGATACATAAAATGGACATTTTAACCCTAAACATGCATTTGCTTTTCAATGAACATACTTATACTGACAAAGGGAGGTCTCTTTTTTGTTGTGTATTCTTGGAGTTAGACAATAAATTACAATACTTTTCAACAGTTTTGTCAGATGAACAAAATAGAATTCCTGGTAACTCAGTTTGATCATTAACTCAATTCAACAGAAATATATACCACAGGAAATTCCATATCATTTCAGGTTTGGGCCCCAGGGTATTTACAAGGAGCCCCAATTACCCACAGCACCCAATATCTCTCTCTCTGCCAAAGGAACATCATAGCCTAACCTCCAGTGACCAAAGGAAGGTTAAAATGGCCTTATTTTTCTTCGCTCCACAGGCCAGACTTAACAGAAAGTGTTTGAATTGCAGAGAGCTTAGTCTTTGGCTTAATAGTAACTATTTACATTGGCAGCTTCTCCCTAAGTTTAGGGTGGAAGATCCTGGATGTGATCTGGTGCGTTTTTTTGGATTCTAAAAGGGGAGATTTATTCTAAATTGTAGAAAACCATTGAATTTGTTAAATGTCATAAAGCCTAGTATTGTCATTTAATTCATAAAAACTGAAATTAGAAAGTTATCAAATATAAATTGTTTGAATAAAAAATTAGGAATCTAAACAAGAATGTTGTAAACGGTTTATGTTACAGAAACTTTGTGTGGAGTATAATTCTCATCTCCCCAGCAACACTTTCCTTTCTGTGACTATCAAAGAAGACATTTTGGATGAATGGGGCATAGGATGACACCATATAATATATTTCTGATATTTCTACTGTCCATTGGCCTCAGACTAGCTTCTCAGTGAGATCCTTCCCATGCCAGAGATCACTGGAAAAATTCTCAAATATGGCAGATAATTCGGGGAGGAGAGTGATGATATGTCAAAATGCAATCTCAGAAAAATAATCATATTTTCTATTTTCACAAATAAGGATTTTTTTTAACTCCCCATTGAGAAAAAAGTACAAAAGGATATGGATTGTAAAGAGCCTAATTGTCTCAACCCAGTTTTCTGGTATCTTCTACATTGGGAAGAAATCCTGATGTAAATTAAACACACACAAAAAAAATCCTGGAATGGTCAAGCTTATGGCACACATTTAAAGAAAAATACAAAAAGAATTTAAACCCAAAAGTAAATGATAAAAATTGTCAATTTTTTTCAAATAAGAAATTTAGTTATGTTTTAATAACAATAATGTTCAACCAAAATAGATAGTGCCATGAGACTTTGTATTCCCCTTTGTTAAAGTGCAGTGAATAAGTTGGGGGAAAGGGGGGGAAGGTCATTAGGATTAAAGAAGTAACACTAATATAAAATTCTACATCAACACTCACAGTCTAAAACTAGATAGGCTTTAAAAATTAAGTAAGAAAGGCGACTCTTAAATTATTATATTAAATAAGTGAAATAAATGAGGTGAGATATTTTGGTCTTAAGCTTTGGCATCTCATAATAAATTGTGAAGAAAGAGAAAAATATTTTTATATGGTGTATAAGTATCAAGCAATGACACATTATGTGTCCCTTCATTTATTTCCCTGCTTCTACTCATGGCATTAAAGATAGATGTAGAATTCAATGGATTAGACAAGGGTTAGATATTTAACCCTGGTGGTTAAATATCTTAAGCTTAAGCACTTGGCTGCTAAGTCAAAAGTATGGTGGTTCAAACCCACCAGCCACTCTAGGAGAGAAAGCCATTACAATATGTTTCAACAAAATATCTACAGTCTTGGAAACACTATTGGGTGCTTAAGGAGCTCTGGTAGCATAGTGGTTACGAATTGGGCTGCTAATCTCACAGTCAGCAGTTCAAAACTACCAACAGTTCTGTGAAAGAAAGATGAGGCTTTCTGCTCCCATAAAGATTTACAGCCTCGGAAACCCTACGCAGGGTCTCTGTGAGTCAGAACCGACACCACGGCACATGGACTTCACTACAGCAGAATCAATTCAATGGCAACAGGTAGAATCAACTCAATGACAGATAGATTAGGTAAATGGATTAGTAATAATGAATGTATATCTTTGTTCCAGAGAGAAAAAAGAAACATACAGAAAAGCATAAAGGAAAAAATTTAAATTGCACATAATTCAACTATATAACTCCTATCTTAATAGTAATTGTTGTTGTTAAGTGCCATTGAGCCAGTTCTGACCCATAGCAACACTGCATAGGGTTTCCAAGGAGCAGCTGATGAGTAAGAACCACCCAACCTTGCAACTCAAACCGACCTTATGGTTGAGTGCTTATCCTACAGACCAGGACCCCAATGCTAACTGTTGTTGTTGTTGTGAAGTGCTGCCGAGTCGGTTCCGACCCATAGTGACCCTGTATAGGGTTTCTGAGAAGCAACTGGTGAGCTTGAACTGCCAACCTTGCAGTTCAAATGACTTTGCAGTCTGGCGCATTAACCCACAGGGCCACACCAGGACTCCAATGCTAATAGTACATATGAATTAATGGAAAGACAAAAGAGAGTCACTTTTCAGTAAAACGGAAAAGATTTCCATAAACAGTGAATGAAGTTCATTCCTCTGTTACCTGACAGAAAAATCAGCAATACTCTTCCAGTAACAAAGAAATGGAAACTTCCAGAGTTCCTAAAAATAACACCAACTATTGAAAGAGAAGCTAAGTATTTCAACTCAAGGCAACCTCATGTGTTTCAGAATAGAACTGCATTCCATAGAATTTTCATTAGCTGTGACCTTTCTAATATAAATCATAAGTGCTTCTTGATGGATTCAAACCTCTAAACTTTGGGTTAGAATAGTTAACCATATGTGCCTCCCAGGGACTTCTAAATGTGCCATTAGAAATTCAGAAGCAGGAAGTGTCATCCTCAATGTCTGTGATTAACGTCTACACAGACACACTAAGGATGAGTTAGTTTTCACAGAGGTTAGACTAGATGATTGCTGGGGTCTACCTCTTCTGTTCCAGGTGTCCTCTGTCAATCTTGGACTTAAACAATTTACAATGTTATTACATAATATATTATAAAACACAAAAGCATCCATTACCTTCAGCTATATAATCTGTGTAAGAAGTGATCTCTGGAGATCAAAATAATAAACTTTTAAACCATCAAGAAATAATTAATGTCATATCATATGTTCACTTGGACTGTTTATTCTTTATTTATTTATTCATATGTATTTGCACATATATTTAAACCAAAATAGTAATCAGTATTCCATCTCACAAAAATGCTTTCAAAGCCATCTAAATATCATTATGGAAATAATTAATAATTTGAATATTATAGGATCTGTCCATTTCTTTACTACTGTAATTACTCCAAATAAACATATTTTCTTGAAAACCTTTGCCTGTATGCCTTAATTAAAATTGTTGCTGTTGTTAAGTCATGCCTGACTCATAGAGACCCTCTGTAGGTTTTTTGAGGAGTAGCTGATGGATTTGAACTGCTGATCTTGTGGTTCAAAGTCCAGTGCTGATCCTACAGTGCCACACCAGGAGTCCTTAATTAAAATACATAGTATAAATTTAATCCATCTAAAATACAGACTGTTTTAATATTCCTAGTCAATGAGTTATTTTTAGGAAGTTTGCACAAATTTGACCATTCTAGCTGCTTGTTTATATTTTGCCTTGCTTCACACTCCACAAATTTGATCAGCTCAATTATCATTTCATTGTTGCTCTAAATTTAATCCAGTTATGATAAACGTTGTTGAATGTGTTTATTAACCATTTTATTTTATTTTTAAGAATACACTCAGAAAGGTATGGCCTTCCATTTTTCTGATAGAAACTCAGCATTTTTCAGATCAATTTATATGAATTATATGTTAAGAGTAATGATTTGTGGTCTATCATAAATGTGTAGATAATATCAATATACAATGTGCTCTTCATTTTATTTATTTTTCCAATAAATACTTATAAAAAAAAAAAGAATTTGTTCTCTCACACAAAATGAGAACCAGCGTGGGGGTGGGGTATATGAGTAAACAGAAAGATTAACCGGAAATAATAAGTACCTCAGAAATACTTAATAAAGAATAGATGTGTGAATTGAACGAAGCTTTTAAAGTTTATTAGGCAGGATAGTGAGCTGGATCACAAGGTCAATTTGAACCACAAAGTCAGTAGTTCAAACCCACCAGCCACTCCTCAGAAACCCTATACAGGGTTGCTATGGGTCAGAATCAACTCCATCGTATTTAACAACAACAACATATGTCTCATTAATAAAATTATTAATTCCTTCCCTTTGTTTGAAATGGGTGACATGAAATTTTATAATGTACTTTATCAAATCCTCTTCATGACTCAGTCAACATCATTCAAACTATTTAACATAATTTTTAGTATTTTAAGCTGCTTCACACGTATAATGGTAAACTAGTGATCCTGACTTCATGCATTAATTTCACTGAATAAGTGGATTCAGTTAATTAAATTTTTCTGTGGGTGCCCTTCTTTTCTTGCAGTCCACATCACTCTTGGAAATAGAAAAAGAGTATGAGTAATTTCACTATAATGAATGGATTTCTTCTCATGAGTTTTTCTGGCAATCCTAAGACAGAAATCCTATATACTTCTTTGTTTTTAGTCTTGTATTTGGTGGCTTTAACTGGCAATAGTCTCATTATCACTGCAACGTCCATAGATCACAGTCTCCACTCTCCTATGTATTTCTTCCTGAAGCATCTCTCCTTCTTGGATCTGTGCTACATTACTGTGACTGTACCAAGATCCATTTGCAGCTCTTTCATGCATAATGGCAATATTTCCCTCTGGGAGTGCATCTTGCAGTGTTTTGCATACACTACCTGCAGTTCTGCTGAGATGGCCATGCTCACAGTGATGTCCTATGACCGGTACGTGGCCATCTGCTTCCCACTGCGCTATGAAATCATCATGGATGTCAGCACCTGTGTTTACGGAGTCTTAACTGTCTGGATCAGTGGGGTCATCTCTGGAGTCATGCATACTGCTGCTACTTTCTCCATTCACTTCTGTGGGGACAATGTCATTCACCAGTTCTTCTGCGATGTCCCCCAACTCCTGAAACTCTCTTGTTCCAATGACTACATCAATGAGTTTGGGGTCACAGGCTTCCTGTTCTTGGTGGCAAGTCTTTGTTTCATCTCTATTGGCCTCTCCTACTCACAAATATTCTCTACTGTGCTGAGGATGCCATCTGCAGAAGGTAGAGGCAACGCCTTTTCTACTTGCCTGCCCCACCTATTTGTTGTCATATTATTTATCTCTACTGGAGTTTTTGAGTTTCTAAAACCACCTTCTGATTCTCCAACTGTGCTAGACTTTTTGCTTACTGTTCTTTATACTGTTGTGCCTCCAACACTCAATCCAATGATTTACAGCCTGAGGAACAAAGTCATGAAGGCAGCTCTAAGAAAAGTTTTTAAAGAAAGAAAAGCCTACCTGCTTTGCTGAGACAAATCTATCCATTCCTGGTAGGGATGCAAATTCAGAATATATTGGGAAAACGTAGCAAAGTCAATCCAGATAGTAAAGTTAAATAAAGAACTTACAGTATGGGAAGTTGTTATATAAATGAACTGTCACTGAGCAATAAAAACATTAAAACAGCATTACATACAAATGTGTTATTATTAAGTACTATCAAGTCAGTTCCAACTCATAGAGACCTTGTATGGGGTTTCAAAGTAGTAGCTGGTGGGTTAACAATCCAGTGCACTTAACAACAACAATGGCTAGTGATCACAAGCATTTCTTCATATGTTTGTTGGCTGTCTAAATTTCTTTGGTGACGTGTCTGTTCATGTCCTTTATTGGTGTTTTATTTGGATTATTTGTCTTTTTGTCGAGGTGTTGAAGTGTTCTATAAGTTTTAGAGAGCAGTCCTTTGTCTGATATGACATTTTTTTCAGGCCTATGGGTTCTCTTTTTACTCTTTAGGTGAAATCTTTTGATGTACATAAGTATGTGATTTTTAGGAGGTCCCAGTCATCTGTACAGACACTGTGCACAGGAAACAAACCTGGATTTCGAGTCCAACACCTTAACCATTCGGCCATCAGAGCCACGCTGGAGCTCTGGTAGTATAGTGGATTACCAACTGAACTTCTAACCACTAGGTCAGCAGTTCAAATCTACTAGCTGCTCCACAAAAGAAAGATGAGGCTTTCTACTCCCATAAAGTTTTACAGCCCCAGAAACCCTATACAGAGTCACTATGAGTTGGAACAGAATCCACAGCACATAACCACCAACCACCACCAGTCATCTAGGTTTTTCTCTGCTGTTTTTTGTTTTCAATTATGTTTGCTGGTATATTCATGCCTGTATCAGAGCCTCTAAGTCTGCCTCTATTTTTTTTACTGATGATCTTGATAGTTCTAGGTTTCATGTTTAGGTCTTTAATCCACATGAGTTCATTTTGTAAACTTTGTAAATAGTGTAAATATGGGTCTTGTTTCATTCTGCCAAAGCATTTCCAGTTTTGCTGCACCATTTGTTGATGAGACCAGTTCTTCCCCCATTTAATGTGTTTTGGCTCTTTATCAAAGATCAACTCACAGTAAGTGGATGGATTTACTTCTGGGTCCTCAATTCTGTCCCACTGATTTCTGTGTCTTTCGTTGTACCAGTACCCAGCTGCTTTGACTGCTGTGGCTGTGTCATAGGTCTTGAGATTCCTTTATTCCTTTTGTTTAGTAATGCTTTGCTTACCTGTGGGCTTTTTCCTTTCTTTATAAAAAGATAATGATTAGTTTTTCCATCTCTTGAAAGAGTGATGTTGGGATCTGAATTAGGATTGCATTCTATCTAAAGAGTTCTTTGGGGAGTGTTGACATTTTGACAATGTTAAGTCTTCCTTACAGTGAGCATGTTGTAGTCTTCCATTTTTGTAAATCTCTCTTGGTTTTTTTTCATCGTAGTGTTTTGTAGTTTTCTTTGCATGTTGTTGCTGTTAAGTGCCATGGAGCTGGTTCCAAATAGGAAATTAGGGTTTCTGAGGGTATAAATCTTTGTAGGAGCAGAAAGCCTCATCTTTCTTCTGCAGAGCAGCTAGTGGGTCTGAACCACTTGTTAGCAGCCCAGTGCTTATCCTACAGAGTCACTGTGCTACCTTTGTACAGATCTTTTGTTTCTCTGGTTTAATTATTCCTAAATATTTCATCTTTTTGGTTGTGTCTTAGTTATTTAATGCTCTTATAACAGAAATATCACAAGCAGATGGCTTTAACAACCATAATTTATTTTCTCACAGTTTAAAGGCTGAAAGTCTAAATTCAGAGTGTCCGCTCTAGGGGAAGGCTTACTCTTTGTTGACCTAGAGAAAGGTCCTTGTGTCTTTTCAGCATCTGTTGGCCCAGTATTCCTTGGATATCTCCATACATCTTTGCATCAATCTTCCCCTGGATCCAGGAGATTTGCATTGCAGGGGCTGCAGATCCAGAGGACACACTCCACTGCCAACTCGTCTATCCTGGTCATGGTAGGCACCTCTGAGCTCTGCTCACTTCTCTCTCCTTACATATCTCAAAAGAGATCAACTCAGATACAATCTACCTCCTGTATATTGCATCTGGCTCCATTAACATCATAGAAGTGAGGATTTATAACACTCAGGATAATTACATCAGAACAGAGCTGGTCACATCAGATCACATCATGGGAGTAACTGCATCATATTAGATCTCATCATGGAGATGATAACTATGTCTTAGCTATCACAGGTGACTATTGTAGATGGTATAGTGTTGTTTTCCTGATTTTCTTTTCAAAGCTCTCTTTATTAGTGCCAAGGAATCAGGCTGGTTTTTATCTGTTCATCTGGTACTCTGTCACTTTTCTGAATCTTCAATGAGTTCTAATAATTTTCTTGCTGAATCTTTGGAGTTTTCTATGAATAGCATCATATCATCTGCAAATAAGAGTTTCACCTCTTCTTAGCCAATTTGGACGCCTTTAATTTCATTTTCTTGCCTTATATCTCTGGCTAAAACTTCCAGCACAATATTGAATAGGAGTGGTTTAAAGCACATCCTTCTCTAGTTCCTGTTCACAGAGGGAATGCTTTTAGTTTTCCTGCACTGAGAGTAATGTTGACTGCTCTTTTTGTATATATGCCCTTAATTATGCTGAGGAATTTGCTTTCTAGTCCTATTTTTACTGTATTTATCAGGAATGGGTACTGGACTTTGTCAAATCCCTCTTCTACATTAACCAATATGATCATATAGGTTTTTTCCCCTTTTTTTATTTATGTGGTGAATTATTTTGATTATTTTTTCTAATACTGAACCATCCTTGCACACCTTGTATGAATCCCACTTGGCCATTATGAATATTTTTAAATATGTTTTTGGATTCTATTGGATAGGATTTTATTGAAATTTTTTGCATCTGTGTTGATAGGGGATATTGATCTAATCTTCTTCTTTAGTGATGTTTTTGCCTGTTTTTGACATTAGGGCTATGTTTGCTACATAAAATGAATTCAGGGGTTTCCATCCTTTTCAATCTTCTGGAATAGCTTGAGTAGAATGTTTCCATTTTCAAAACATACCTGCTAAGATTTTGAGTGGAATTACATTTCATTTGGTAGAGCAAATATTAAAAGAATTATCTGCTTTCAGAGACTGTATCTTCTAATCCATGAACAGAATATTCTTCTATATTTATTTTGGTCTTTAAGAGTTCTCTCAGAAATGATAAATAGTTTCAGTGTAATGCCTTTGTACACATTTTATTAGATTTATCTATGTATTTGGTGCCTGTTAAATATCATTGCCTTTTTTTATGCCCATACTTAGAAAGACATTTGATTTTTTTATGCAGTGATCATAACAAGTTTACTTATAAACTCTAATACCTCTTTATGTATTCTTTATAAATTCTTCTACACATTATGCCATCTCTGAATAAAGGGCTTTATTTTTTTTCTTCACAAAATTTACCTTTTATTTCTTTTTCTTCTTTTTGCACTGGCTAGGAATTGCAAGGCTTTGTTGATTAAATGGTCCTAGAAAGCAACTCAGGTAGTGTAGTGGCTACAAGTCC
>NW_006409064.1:521778-529400 GCF_000296735.1 Chrysochloris asiatica
TCTAGCAGAGCATGAAGAAAACTTGTAAATTATATAGACTGTGAAAGTAGTCTCACGTCTTATATATTATCAACATATATGAAAACTTTTGTTGTTCAGGGTTTAATCAAACCTCTTACCTATCTGTGACTGACTATTAAAGAGTGCTGGTTTAGGGGAGATCCCTAGGAAGCCAAAGTTAAAGACAAAAACAAGAGAAAACATTAGCAGAAACAATAAGAAGCTTCACACTGTGAGATTAGTACACATCATTGAACTAGATCAACCAAGGCACTAAATAAATAAACAGGAAAAAATCAATAAAATAACAAGCCCTAAATCTGGGAGATAATCAGTACCCAGGGTCGCTACTATGTCTTATTTTCAATAAATAAATTAGAGATATAGAAAAGTGTGACATATACACAAGCCAAAAAAATTTTTAAAAAGTGTGTATCAGTGGACTGTAAGATAAGCACTGGACTGTAAACCACAAGGTTAGTGGTTTGAGTTCACCATTCACTCCATTGGAGAATGATGAGACTTTCTGCTCCCATAAAGATTTACAACCTCAGAAACCTATACCGGCTGTATGAGTTGAAACTGACTCAATGGCACTTAACAAACACCAGCAATCAGTGGGTTTAGATATAGGACTTAGCACACTGATGTCAAAGTATCTGTTACAAATATGCTCACATAGCGAAAGGAAACACGTTCAAAGAATTAAAGTGGTATGATGGCAATCATCATATATGATTGATTTTCATCATACCAAAAAACAAACAAACAAACAATGCTATCAAGTAGATTCTGACTCATAATGAGCCTGTAGAGCAGAGTAAAACTGCCGAGTAGGGTTTCCAAAGCTGCCAATCTTCACAGAAGTTAAATGCCACATCTTTTGCCATTGAAGGTGGCTGGTAGGTTCATTTAACCACTAGCGTTTAACCACTGCACTATCAGGGCTTTTACTGATTGTCATCATTACTGTTGTTGTTGTTAGGTGCCATTGAGTCGGTTCTGACTCAGCGACCTCATGCATAACAGAACGAAACACTTCCGGGTCCTACACTATCCTCACAATTGTTACCTTTGAGTCCACTGCTGCTGCCACGGTGCTAATCCATCTCATTAGGGATCTTCCTCTTTTTCACTGACCCTCCACTTAACCAAGCATGAAGTCCTTATCCAGGAACTGGTTCCTCTTGATAACATGTTCAAAAGTATGAGAGATGAAGACTCACCATCCTGGTTTCTAAGGAGCATCCTGGTTGTACTTCCTGCAACACAGATTTGTTTGTTCTTCTGATAGTACATGGCACTTTAAATAGTTTTCGCCAACACCATAATTCAAATGCACTGATTCTTCTATGGTCTTCCTTACATAGTGTCCACCTTTCACATGCACGTGAGGTGATTGAAAATGACATGCTGTGGGTCATGTGCACCTTAGTCCTCAAACTGATAGCTTTGCTCTTGAACACTTTAAAGAGAACGTGTGCTACAGATTTGATTAATGTGTTGCATCGTTCGATTTCTTAACTGCTGCTTTTGTGAATGTTGATTGTGGATCATACTACCTCTTAATTCTGTAAATACAAGTTGGAATCAACACAACAACAATATGATAATGATGTCTTATTAAATAGACAACACCAGTAAAGAATAGAAATTAATTTTTTTAAATAATCCAATGGATATTTCACATGAAAAAGAGGTGGAAACTGAAATTTAAAATCTGCTAGAGGAGCACAACAGTAGATTTGAGCTGGTATAGAAAAAAATTTTTTAAGAAAACTGACAATAGATTGGTAGCAATAATGCAATCTCTACAACAACGAGAAAAACAGAATTAAAAAAGTTATCATAGCCTCAGAGAATGATTGGATGCCACTAAGCACACCTGTCTAAGCATAATAGGAGTTAAAAAATAGGACAGAGAAATGGACAGAAAAAATATTCAAATAAGTAATGGATACAAACATCCCAAATGTAATGAAAATGTTTACTTACACCTCCAAGATGTTCTGGTGTGTTTGATTTGCTGACCTTTTGGTTAACAGTCAGGCCCTTTAACCACTATGACACCAAGGGTCCTTCCAAGTAGAATAAATACCCAGATATATCATCGTTGAACTGTGGAAAGACATAGACAAAGGGAAAGTCTTGAAAGTAGCAAGAAAAAAAATCACTCATCGTATTCAAGGAACAATAAAAACTAAGAGCTGAATTCTTATCAGAAATATTGAAGGTATTAGTGTAAAATATTGAAAGCATTAAGAATTTCATATACAGAAAACTATTTTTCAATAATGAAATAAAGAAATTTTCAGATAAGAAATTTATCTGCTCCTCTAGCAGATAAAATATTTTGCTAACAGATCCACCTACCAAAAATACTGAATAAAGTCTTAGTCTGAAAACAAATGGCACCAGAGAGTAATTTGAATCTGCATGAAAAAGTAAGAATGTTAGTAGTAAATGTATATGTAATTATAAGACACAATATCATACACTAGTTCTTTCTTCTCTTAGCTGATATGAAAAGTACTACAAAAAAAAAAGAATACACACATTATTATACTAGTAGGCCTATAACCTAAAAATGTAGCATATAAGAATTTGACAATTATATCACAAACAATGCAAGTGAGAAGAAAGAGAGCTAAAGAAGTAAGGAAATGACACCACATGGCAACACAAATTCACAGGAAGAAACCAAGAGAATCTGAAATGGAAGTAATTAAGTTAATATAAACTTTTAAAATACATACTTGTCCTCTTTTTATTTCTCAGATAATTTAAAAGATCGCTATGAATCTGAAACAACTTGGCATATAACCTATATATATATATATACTGTGGTGGTGGTGTGCCATAGAGTCAGTTCTGACTCAACGACCATACATAGGGTTTCCGAGACTGTAAATCTTTACAGGAGCAGAAAGCCTCAATTTTCTCCCATGGAATGGCTGGTAGTTTGGAACTGCTGGCCTTGAAGTTAGCAGCCCAACTCCTAACTACTTTACTACCAGAGCTCCCTATATACATATATATAAAGTAATAATTACAACAATGTATTGTGTTTGTAGTATATGATCACTATGTACAACAATAATTGTGGAAAGTGGGAGATACAGTGATAAAAGAATACAAAACTGCAGTTTCTATACCTCACAGAAATTGAGTGTGCATCCATCTTAGGTAGAGTCTGACAAATAAGGATGTATATTTTAAGTCCTAAAACAACCACTCACAAATACCTCAAATTATACTTAAAACTTTTCAAAAGAATCAAAATCTGCTCTAGACACCAGAAAGGAAGTAAAGGAGTAACAGGAGAACAATAAAAAATAAAGATGAGACATATGAGGCAGAACTACAAATTGCATACGTCAATGCAACCACATCAACAATAACATTAAATGAGAATGAATTTAACAATTCAGTCAAAAGGAAGAGATCGTCAAACTGGATACAAAGCAAGATTCAACTACAAGCTATCTGCACTTCAGAGTCAAAAATTTCAAAAAACAGTTGTCCTCATATTGACTCTGACACATGGTAACCCCATGTGTGTCAGAGTAGAATTCTATACTCCATAGGGCTTTTTGTTGTTGCTGCTGAAAATTTACAAAGCAAAATGTATATATGATTTCAACCATTTCTGCATGTACAATTCAGTTACATCTTTACAGAGCTTTCTTCATGCTCTGCAATCAATTTCATCCTCCTTTTCTAAGTAGTTCCTTCCCAGTCACAAAAACTCACCATCCCCTAAGGTTTCCATCTCATCTATCAAGTTGATGTTGTTAATTTGATCCATATAGATAGTTCTTGCAAGAGCACACTACTCAAGGCAATTTTTTTATTAGTTAAGCTAAACTATTGTTTGGTTTAAGACTTCATGGGATACTTTTGATTTAAGGTTTAAAGATTCTCTCACAGCAGTAGTCTCAAGAATTCCTCTAGCCTCCATGGCCCCAGAAAGCCTAAAGTGAAATTCTGTTCTACATTTTCCCTCTTTTGATTGGGTCTCTTCTGTAGAATCTTGGATCAAAATGTTCGGTATTGGTAGTTGAGCACCATCCAGTTCTTCTTGTTTCATGACAAGGAGATAATAGTTCCTGGAGGCAATTAGTCACACATTCCATATCCTCCTCCTATTCCTGACTTCCCTTCTTCTTGTTGCTCAAGCCAAATGGAGACTATTTGTCATGCTTTGGATGGCCACTTGCAAGCTATTAAAATCCCAGACACTGCACAATGATCCATGGGATTTAGAAGCACTAAACACATTATGAAAGCAATGAACTAGGCTGTCCCATGAAACTATGACCCTAAACCTCCAAACCAAGGAACTAAACACAAGGAAGTACTTGATTGTACATAAGCAGATTCAGCAGCTACTTTTTTTTTTTTTGCCTCCATATGGTAATCAATGGCTAGTGTTTCAGAAATGGATCCCCAGATAATTACTTGAGGCACCTTTGGGGGGACTCAAATTCCAGTTTTTCATTTCACACCACCTATTGTTGTTGTTAAGGAGCTCTGGTAGCATAGTGGTTACGAATCGGGCTGTGAGCCGCAACATCAGCAGTTCGAAACTACCAGCTGTTCTGCGGGAGAAAGATGAGGCTTTCTGCTCCTGTAAAGATTTACAGCCTCGGAAACCCTGTACAGAGTCGCTGAGTTGGAACCGACTCCATGGCACTTAACATAACAATGTTGTTGTTGATATGTGCTGTGGAGTCGGTTCCAACCCATAGCAACACTGTATAGGGTTTCTAAGGAGAAGCTGATGAGCTTGAACCACCAACCTTGTGTTCAAAATGACTTTGCAGTTTAGTGCATTAACCCACAGCACCACACCAGGACTCCTAGGGACTCCTTTATTCAAACACCTGCATTCCAATAAGATAATTCAATATATGGATTCCTAGCTTTAATAAAATTGAAAAATATTTTTCATTTGTATTTGATAAGTTTTTTACCTCTCTTCTCCCCTAACATACTATATATTGAATTGTATTTGAAAAATTCATACTAATCTCTGTATCTTTTTTTTTTTTTTTAACTTTTAATCATTTAGTTCCAGATTCTGATAGGTTTTTATCTACATTTCAAACCTATATTTTTCTCTTTGGCTATGTTCATTATATTCTTATGTTGTTGTTGTTAAGGACCATGGAGTCGGTTCTGACTCACAGTGACCTTGCACAGGATTTCCGAGGCAGTAAATCTTTACGGGAGCAGAAAGCCTCATCTTTCTCCCGTGGAACAGCTGGTAGTTTTGAACTGCCAACCTTGAGGTTAGAAGCCCAATTCGTAACCACTATGCTACCAGAGCGCCTTATAATCTACTAATATTTTATTTTGACTATATACAAGGGAGCTTCAAAAAGTTTGTGGAAATTTCCCATTATCTTTTCATTCCATTTCTCCACTAACTTTTTGAAGTCCTCTCATATAAACATATGCATGTTATAGTGTTTTCTATTAAATATAAAAGAGTTCTGACATCTTATAAATGATACACAATATGAAATTACCCATGGGTAATTTATGTTGTTCTCTTTAGATAAAGGTTAGGTCAAGGATATGGTTTCAGGGATATTTATTGAAAAAAACAAAGATGTAGGAAGTATCTGGTAGATGGTCTCTGCTGGACAACAGGACTATTTAGAATCATCAGATCGTTGTACATTTCATCCTCACAGTTGACCCAAGGTAGAAAATGGCATAACTCAGAAAAAAAAAAAAAAAGTTTATTTGGCTTTTATCTAAAATAATGTATTATAATTCGATAGCTGCTGTTGTTGTTAAGTGTTATCGAGTCAGTTTTGACTCACAGCAACCCTGTATTGGATTTCCAAGGAGTGGATGCTGGGTTTGGACTGCTGACTTTTTGATTAGCAATCCAGTGCTTATCCACTGCAGTGCCACACATGGACTCCAAGTCAATATATTTTAAAAACTACAATTTGATAGATAATCTATTTTAAAAACAAATTGCACTGGAGGGGACAGAATCAGCTCAAAATGAAAAGATGCCTTTGGGCCTTCAACCATCCATGTGCAAAAAAGTAGGATGAGACAGGTATTCATCTGTAAAATCTTATAGAAAATGAATAAAGTGTGTGGAACCAAGTGTCCGGAGGGTGGAACCAAGTGTCTAGAGGGTGGAACAAAGCACTACTGCAAACCACTTTCACTAAACAGAACGGAGGCCTGATCATGGTGATGGTCGTGCTACTTTTCCCTCTCCTCATATTAAAAAGAGTGGTGCTGGGGGCTAATGTGTTCGACCGCAAAGTCATTTGAACTTCAAGGTCAGTGGTTCAAGCTCACCAGCTGCTTCTTAGAAACCCCATACAGGGCTGCTATGGATCAGAATCAACAAATTTTAGTTAGCCTTTGTTCTTTTCCACCACTCATCTATCAGTTTGTCATACAGTGGTGGCTTGTATGTTGATGTGATGCTGGAAACTATGCCACCAGTATTTCAAGTACTTCAGAGTCACCCATGGTGGGTAAATTTCAGCAGAGCATCAGACTAAATAAGTAGTAAGGAGAGCTAGACCAATTCTTAAATGGTAACAACTTAAAACCTTATGAATAGCAGCAAAACATTGTCTGACATAGAACCAGAAGGATATCGTGCCAGAAGATGAGCTCCTTGGATATGACGGTGCTCAAAATACACTGGGGAAGAGCAGCCTCCTCAAAATAGAGTTGGCCTTAATTATGTGGATGGAGAAAAGTTTTTGGGACTTTCACTTGCTGAATGGGGCATTACTTAAAATGGGAAGAAGCAGCTGCATATATTCACTAATAATCAGAATGTGGAATGTACATAGATCAAGGAAAACTATAAGATGGCAAAAATGAAATGAAATACATAAAGATTGATATCCTAGACACTAATGAGCTGAAATGTACTGATATTGGCCATTTTGAATTTAACAATCATATTGTTTACTGTGTCAAAACAAAAAATTCTAGAGGAATAGGGTCACGTTCATCATCAAAAAGAACATTTCCCCCTCTCTCTTCTGCGCTGCCTAAGGAGGAGGCGGCCATCTTGACCGGCATCATGGCTGCCCTTAGATCCCTGGTGAAGCCCAAGATTGTCAAAAAGAGGATCAAGAAGTTCATCCGGCACCAATCATATCGTTATGTCAAAATTAAGCGTAACTGGCGCAAGCCCAGAGGCATTGACAACAGGGTGCGGAGAAGATTTAAGGGCCAGATCTTAATGCCCAACATTGGTTAAGGGAGCAACAAGAAGACAAAACACATGCTGCCCAGCGGCTTCCACAAGTTCCTGGTCCACAACGTCAAAGAGCTGGCGGTGCTGCAGATGTGCAACAAATCTGACTGTGCAGAGATTGCTCACAACGTCTCCTCCAAGAACCATAAACCTATCGTGGAAAGAGCAGCCCAGTTGGCCATCAGAGTCACCAATCCCAACGCCAGGCTGCGCAGCGAAGAAAATGAATAGACAGCCTGTTTTCGAGTTTTATTTGTGCTAAATAAAACCATAAAAGCGCTGCCAAAAAAAGAACATTTCAAGATTTATCCTGAAGTACAATATGGTCTGTGATAAGATAATAAACATACACTTATAAGAAAGGCCA
>NW_006409064.1:529845-531578 GCF_000296735.1 Chrysochloris asiatica
ATCTCAAGACCAGCTTTGATGCATTAGACATGAATGATATGCCAATGATACAACCTTGTTTTCTGGAATCAAAGAGGACTGAAAATACTTATTGATGAAGACAAAAATCCTCACAACTTAATAAATAACATCTTGATAAGTGGAGAAAAGATTGTTGTTAAAGACTTCATTTTGCTTAGATCCACAATCAGTGCTCATGGAAGCAGCATCAAGAAGCCAAAAGAATTATTGCATGAAACAAATCTTCTGCAAAAGACCTCTTTAAAGTAATAAAAAAGCAAACATGTCAGTAAAGGACTAAGATTTGCCTGACCCAGGTCATGGTTTTTTTCCAATCGTCTCATATTCGTGTGAAAGTTGGACAATGCATAAGGAAACTCAGAGAAGAATCAGTGCAGTTGAATTATGGTGTTAGAAAAGAATGTTGAAAGTACTATAGATTACCAGAAGAACAAACTTGTCTTGGGAGAACAGCCAGAACGTTCCTTACACGTAAGGATGGTGAGACTTCATCTCTCATTCTTAGGTCATGTTGTCCCTGAAGAAGGATATCATGCTTGGTAGAGTGGAGGGTCAGCAAAAAAAAAGAAGAAAACCCCCAACAAGATGGATTGAAACAGTGGCAACAATGGTCTCAAACATAATAACAGTTGTGAGGATGGCGAAGGACGAGACAGTATTTTATTCTTTTGTGCATAGGGACTCTATGAGTGAGAACTGACTGGACAGCATCTAACAACAAGAAAGACCACTTAGTACAACTGTTATTCAAATTTACACACCAACCACCAAAGATGATGCTGAAGAAATGGAAGAAATCTACCAATTTATTCTGTCTGAAATCGATCAAACATGCAATCAAGATGTACTGATAATATGGGTGATTAGAATGTGAAAATTGGAAACAAAGAGGGAGGATTAGTAGTTGGAAAATATAGCCTTGGTCATGATATAAATGAAGCTGAAGTTCACATGATGGAATTTTTCAAGATCAATGACTTCTTCATTGCAAATACCTTTTTTTAACAACATAAACAGTGACTTCACTAGATAAAATACTTAAGAATCAAATGTTGAAAGAGCTGGTGGAGATCAATACCATCAATCAGAACAATGCTAGGGCCAACTGCATAACAGATCATCAATTGCTTATATGCAAGTTCAGGTTGAAACTGAAGAAATTAAAACATGTGCCTGAGAGGCAAAATATGGTCTTAGGTGTATTCCATCAGAATTTAGAAAACATCTTAAGAATAGATGGTCAGATTCCTCATGAGCACAATGAAATGTTCTGGAATATCCATTTTTTGAAATTTTATCATAGTTTATCATGATCCACAAAGATGAAAATCCTTGCATATGCAATAAAGCACAATAAACACCTTTCTGAATTCTCTGCTATCAGTCAAGATCCATATGATATCAGCAATGACATCCCTTGTTCCACATGTTCTTCTGAATCTGGCTTCTGTCAATGTACTGTTGCAGTGTTTTTTAACTAGCTTCAGCAAAATTTTACTTGCATGTGATATTAATGATATTGTTCAATGATTTCTGCATTCCATTTGATCACTTCTATTTGGAATGGGTATAAATATGGATCTCTTCCCATATGTTGGCCAGGTAGCTGTCTCCAAATTTCTTAGAATAGATGAGTAAGCTCCTATATTGCTGCATCAATTTGTTGAAACATTTCAGTTAGTATTCTATCAGTTACTGGAGCCTTGGTTTTT
>NW_006409064.1:533692-535805 GCF_000296735.1 Chrysochloris asiatica
CAGAATTCTATCATGCATTCTCCAGCATCATTTCTATCACCAAGGTCATATTTTCCAACTATTGACCCTTCCTCTTTGTTCCCAAACACCAATAATGATCTTGATTGTATGTTTGATCAACTTCAGTTGAAGAAGTTGGTAGAATTCTTCTATTTCATCCTCACAGGCTTAAGTGGTTGGTGCATAAATTTGAATAATAGTGGTATTAACTGTGCTTCCCTGTAGGCGCATGGATATTATCCTATCACAGTTAGCGTTGTACCTCATCACTGATCTGGAGATGTTCTTTTTGACAATGAATGCAACATCACTCATCTTCAATTTGTCATTCCCTGCATAGTAAACTATGTGATGTCAGATTCAAAATAGCCAATACTATTCCATTTCAGCTCACTAATGCCTGAGATATTGATGTTTATGCATTCCATTTCATTTTTGACAATTTCCAATTTTCCTAGATTCATACTTTGCACATTCCATGATCCGATTATTAATGGATGTTTACAGCTGTTTCTCTTCATTTTGAGTTGTGTCCCATCAGCAAATGAAGATCCCGCAGGCTTTACTCCCACGGGCTTTTACTCCATTCGCGTCATCACGGTCAACTCTACTTTGAGAAGGCATCTCTTCCCCAGTTGCATTTTGAGTGCCTTCCAACCTGAGGGACTCATTTTCTGGCACTATATCTGACGTTTCTCTGTTATTCATAAGGTTTTCAGTGACTAAATATTTGGAAGTAGTTCATCACTCCTTCTTCCTAATCTGTCTTCATCTGGAAGCTCATCTGAAACCTGTCCACCATGGGTGACCCTGCTGGTATTTAAAATACCCATGACATAGCTTCCAGAATCATAGCAACTCACAAGTCACCACAGTATGACAAACTGACAGACAACTGATAGGGTCTTTCTTGTAGGTGTATGGCTATCATCCATACACACACACACACAAAAAAAAAAAAAAATTCAAGATTTATCTTGAAATTTTTTTTTTGCCTATGGCTATGATGACATTCCTCTTCAAAATGACGTTTCCAGGACAGTAAATCATATGATTGTCAAATTCAAATGGGCAGTATAAGACTGAAACTCAAAGGGAACACATGAGCATGCATGTAAGCTTGCTGGCGACCACATTGGTCTACTGGTGAGTAGAAGAGGGGGAAAGCAGCAATGAAGAAATGTGCTGAGTTCAACCACAGTCCATTGACTCCTGTTGACCTGGAGATGAGAGAGAGAAGAGGAAGGGCTGATTGGTCCAAAGTGTGGTGAGACCTGGGGACACCTGAGCCCATGGACAAGGACTTAGCCACAGAGGGCTAGAGCAGAGAGTAAAACATCCAGCTGATATGAAGTGAGAGGAGATGCACAAGAACACTCAAACTTGCAGATAGTACCCATTTGACCTAGCCTCAATGGCTTGATAATCAGAACTCGACTAGAGGAAGATAAAAAAAATTTCTTTTGATAAACAAGTATAAATTTCTACAATTTGATAAACCTGACCTATACTCATGGAGGTAGTAACTCTAAATATCAACAGAGAGGTAAGGCGCCTTCACATCAAGTATTAATGCTGTCCTCTCTGTACACAGGGTAGATAGGGACAGGTAACTTAGACATTGGTTGCCTAAAATGAGGGGGTGATAAAGGCATGAAATGACTGGATTACAAGGTTTCAAGAGGGAGTTTAGTTTAAGAGTGTGTGGGGGAAGAAAGAGTCCCCACTGAATAGTTTTCATCTTGTCTAGAAGGGTCTGGTTAAAAGAGATGGGGATAAGATTCTTCAGATTCAATAGCAACTGTTATCATAACTAATTGCGACTGTCACAATTATAAAGGTAGAAGTTTTGTAACAAAAATGGGGGAGTAGTTAATCTTACAGTCAAGAAACAAAGTACCCTAGGACCATCAAGGGAGAAGAGAAGAACACAAGCAGAAGGCAGGACCTTATCCAGAGAAGCAGTAACACCAGAGTTGGAGGCAACGATGGGGACATGGAGAGAAGCGGCTGAGGACTCTAGATTCATGGGAAGAGAGGGACTAAGAGATAGTGGCCAGGAGGCAGACTTGCAGGACATGCCCTTTGGTGGTGTAAATTATTACATATGCCT
>NW_006409064.1:535905-559027 GCF_000296735.1 Chrysochloris asiatica
AATAGAGAGAAATATTGTTAACTGATGGTACATGGAGGGGATTGTAATCATTGTGATGAAACAAGTTGTATGATTTGTTGAATGTAAACTGATGATCTGCCCTGTAAACTTTCAATCAATCCACAATAAAAACTTAAAGAAAAAAAAAATCAAACCGACAGTAATAGTCCACTTTAGCTTACTAATGCCTAGGATAGATCTTTATGCATTCCATGTCATTTTTGACAATTTCCAACTTTTCTGGATTCATACTTCATATAGTCCATGTTCTGATTATTAATGGATACTTTCAGCTGTTTATTTTCATGGATTGTGCCCCATCAGCAAATTAAAGTCCTGAGAGTTTTGCTCCATACATATCCTTATGGTCAATTCTACTTTAAGGAGGTAACTCTTCCCCAGTCATATCTTGAGTGCCTTCCAACCTGAGGTGATCAGCTTCCAGCACTATATCTGACAATGTTTCACTGTTATTTTTAAGAATTTCAGTGGCTAACCATTCAAATTAGTCCACCTATACGTCTTCCTAGTCTGTCTTAGTCTGGAAACAGCACTGAAACCTTACCACCATGGGTAACCCTGCTGCTGTTGAAAATACCGGTGGCATAGCTTCCAGAATCACAGCAACACACAAGTCACCCCAGTACCACAAACTGACAGATGAGTGGTGGCTTGTCAGATGCATGGAGATGAGAGATTCAGTAAAATTCAGCAAATGCAACTCAAAGCAATACAGCTCAAACCACAAGCTAATCATCAGTAACTGAAAGTACATTTTCAACTCTGCAGCTGAGCCACTGTACTATGATAGATAGATGGATAGACTTCTAAAGCTCAACAGCAAAATGACAAGCAATCCAATTAAAAGATAGGCAGAGGACTTGGATAGACATTTCCTAAAAGAAGATATACAAATGGCCAATAAGTACATGAAAGGATGTTCAACATCATATGTCATCAAGGAAATGCAAATCAAAAACACAATGAGCAACCACTTAACACATTTTTTTACATGAAAGAAAAATAAACTTTTATTTGCTTAAAACTTTGTATTGTCAGTCTCTGTTACTAAATACTAAATATTATTCCTAAATGGATTCGGAAAATGGATGCACCATAGACCATTTATTAAAATGGAAAGTACTGGATAAAGAAACAGGAGAAGAAAAGGGATTGGAATTAAAGTTTGCATATAATTAATTTTAATACAACTGAAAGATATCTAAGGGGAGATGACAAACGAGCAGCCTGAATATATAACTCTACATGCATTAAGAAGGCTATACAAATACATGCATATATACGTATGAGAGGTTTCTGTCAAGGCCATGAAATGTTATGGCTATATGTCAACTTTTTCAATCTTTTCTGACTTTAGATTATGGTTTTTAAGTAATCTTTCTGATTTTACTTCAAATTTAATGTTAAATTACTGTTTAATTAATTATTTAATTTTTCCACACCATAATTAAGCAGTGATTTCAATGGTAAATTTCTCCAGATTTGTCACTAATGAGTAACTCTGGGAACTGAGTCTCCAAGGTCAAGAAAGATTCTTTCTGGTCCCAAGTGACATGAAGATTGGTAATGTTCGATTCTTAACCTGAAGCAGCTCTACCTTCTTACATGTTCTCACCAAGGTTGGCAAAAACCACCCTGAATTCTCTGGTCTGTTCTGTCCACCAAGAGCATCAAACATCAAATAGAGTGGAGATTTTTAAGGTTGTCACTCATGAGATGGAGACTGGGAAGCCAACAGCTAAGCGTGCAAGGTGACATTTGACAAGGTAATGGACTCAGAATTCAAAAATGGTATAAATTCTGCAATATTAGGTCTAGATAACCTTAGAAGGCCATTTACTTTGTGAATCTATTTCCAAGTCAGTATGGAAATCTATAAGAAACTGTGGGAAATTGCTACAAGGTAGTATATGTGGAAATATCTAGTAGCAAGTTAAAGATGGAGTTTAGGAGATTGGTTGGAATTGAAGATATAATTTGAAAGTTATCTTTTTATAGATATTTAAAGCAAGGAACTAGCAAATAGAGAAGAGGTTCAAAAGTGAATAATAAAAGAAGAGAAGGAGCCAGTAAGGAGACTGAGAAGTTACTGCCAGAAAGTTCACTGGAAAACCAGAGCATATGGCGGTATCCTCAACCCGAAGCAAAGAAAATTGTTTGACACAGAAAGGTCAAGTAACTAAAGGGCTAAAAATAAAACTCTAAATTAACAAGAGTAAGTTCCGTGTAATGGCAAGGGCAAACGCTTGATTGATGTGAGTTCAACAGGGAATAGAAACTAAGACAATGAGTTTGTAGAGTAATTAGCAATGAGTTTTTGAAAAGTTTGGCCATAAAGAGCACTAGCTGAAGGATATGGTGGAGATATGCTAAGATATTGGGAGACAGTCCATCTGAGACTGAAGTTATAGAAATGAACAGAGAAGACCTCACAACTTCTAGATGCTGAAATATTATTCACATGACCTCCATACTGAGCTATATGTGGCCTGAAATCCAACTTGAGCTTCAGATTTTCCAAATGAAAAACCTGGTAATGTATATAACAACATCAAAAAATTCAACTTGGTAGAAGCTCTGTCTGAGCTTCAGAAAGTATTACCAAGATAAATAAAGAAGAAGGGAAAGTCTTAATCTTGTAGTAGATGGGGAATTCTCAAGTTCTAATTAAAATAGAGAGAGAACTAGAAATATTAGAGGACTTCAAAAAGTTAGTGGAAAATGAAATAAAAAGACAAAAATTTAAAATATAAACTTAATTTCTCAAAATGATCTCCATGAAGGTCAAGACACTTTCATAAGTGATGACACCAGCCATTTAGCCCATCCCTAACGACCCATGTCAATGCAGTTTCTTTAGCATTCTTCTTTTTTTAAAAAATCGTGCCCTTTAAAAACTTGTTAAGATTGCTGTTGTTGTTAAGTGCCCTTGAGTAGGTTCCTATTCATAGCGACCCTCTATAGAGTCTCCGAAGAGCAGCTGGCTTGAACCACCCACCTTGTGGCCCATTGCATTATCCTACAACACCACACTAGGTGAGGAAACAAAAACAAAAATAATCCAGAAGGAGCCAGATCCGTTGAAACTCTCACGAAGTTGCTCTTGTTTGATGAGAGGAATGAGCAGGAGCATTCTCATGGTGGAGAAGAACTCTCTGATAAAGTTTTCCTGAGTGTTTTTCTGCTAAATCTTTGGCTAACTTTCTCAAAACAGTCTCATAATAAGTATATGTTATCATTCTTTCAAGCAAAAGTCCTTAAGCATTAAAAAGAAAGAAAAAAATTGTTGCCAAGGCATTTGCTCTTGGCTGGTGTATTTTTGCTTTGACTGGACCACTTTTCCCTCTTGGTAGTCATTACTTTAATTGTGCTTTATCTTCAGGATCGTACAAGTAAAGCCATCTTTCATCTCCTGTTACAATTTTTCCAAGAAATACTTCAGAATTTTGATTTCACTTTTAAAAATCTGATTGAAAGTTCTGCTCTTGTCTACAACTGATTTGGGCACAACAGTTTTGGCACCCATCTGGAACAGAAAGTTTCATCAACTTTAATTTTCAGTCAGAATTGTGTAAGCTAAACCAAATGAGATTCCTATGGTATTGGCTATTGTTTCTGCTATTAATCATAAGACCTTTTAAATTAGGGCACAAACAAGATGGTTTCCTCAAAAATTGATGTGGATGGTCCTCTGCTGTGGGCGTCAACCTAAATATCATCTCATTCCTTCTTAAAACAAGTTTCCATTTGTAAATTGCTGATTCTTTTGTGTCATTGTCTCCATAACTTTTCATAAAGCATCAATGATTTCACCATTCTTCCACCCAAGCTTCACCATAAATTTGATGTTTACTGTTGCTTCAATTTTAACAGATTCCATGTTGTTCTGATAGGGGCTGTTTTCAAACTGATGTCTTACCCTTCTTTGTACCTCAAACTAGATCCTATTCTGCAAGTTACTATGAGTTTATTTTAATGCAAAAAAAAAAAAAAATTAACACATAGCTTCTCCATTATATATATTTTCCATTTGAAGACTCCTCAGAGGGGGAAAAGGAATAAAGGAATGGTACAGGCATGGTTGATATGATGCCTTCTATTTTGACTTCTACTCAGCAGACTAGCAACATCAGTACCACCTGGGAACATGCTATTATTGTTAGGTGCTGTTGAGTCATTTTCAACTCATAGCGATCCTGTTTCATCCTCAAAACCGTTGCTGGGTTTGAGCCCAGCATTTTTGCCACTGTGTCAAGTCATGTCACTGAGGAGCTACGCCTTCTTCACTGACCCTCTGCTTTCCCAAGCATAATGTTCTTTTCCAGGGACTGATTCTTACTGAGAGTATGCCCAAAGTGCATTAAGAAAAAGTACATCTGGAGCATTCTTGCTGTACACCAAGACAGATTTATTCATTATTTTTCCAGTGTGTGGTATATTCAATATTCTTCATCAATGCCATAATTCAAAAGCATCTCACTCCAGATCAAAATCTTTGGGGTGGAGCACAAATATCTGCAATTTAACTAGCTTACAGGTGGTTCTCATGCACACTGAGGTTTGAGGGACACAGTTCTCAAGTATTCAAATAAAATACACATGAAGTTGGAAAAAGTTATGTCTAATATTTATCCTAAATCACTGATCCATTGGAATACTTAAAGATTGATATAATAAAGGAAGTTATGAGTACATAAGTGGATAAAGAAAATGAAACTATGCCTGTCACATGATCCATCATAAGACTTTGATTATAAGCTCAAAAGCTTGCTCAGAGAATGAGACGATGAAACAGGAGTTGACTCCGAGTGAAGGGAGGGAACATGGCATATGGGAGGGAATGAAACGCAGTCAGTGTGGTTTAGGAGCAAAGAATGAGTGGACTATGGTGCAAGATGAGATTGGTGAAGTGCCTTGCGGTCAAAATTACACTGAGTTTTGAAGTAAATGTTAGGAATTTTTTTAAAAAAATTTTTTTCATAACTTCAATGTTCTCCATTGCTTGTTTTTTACTTTTTTTTAACAAGAAAAGACATGCATTATTTTGAAACAAAGAAGTGACATGACCATATTTTCTTTTCTGTAACAAATCAATTTGTCTGCTGTGTGGCCTTGTATTGGACAGGGCAAAAGTGGGCAGGTTAAACTAATTAAGAGAGAGCAGTACTCTAATCAATCAACAATGGCTTGAACTAGAATAGTGACTACACCGGTTAATAGGAGCAATTCTTGACCTTCTACAATGTCTAAATACTAGAATTCAGCCTGTGTCTTCAAAAAGCTCACAATCTAGAAAAGATTCACAAACAAGTAGTTCTACCATCCTGTAACACAACGTTTCATTAAAAGAGATCTTTCATACTGAAAGAATTCCAGGAAGCCTCCATTGTTCCCCTCATTCCTTCACTTTGTGCATCCTCACTTTCACCATCCTGTATGAAGTTCAACTCTCATTCCTTCCATTGCTACTTTTGTTTCTTTTCTCCATTCTTCATAGTGGTGATTTAAGGGAAAACCATATGACCCAGGATGCAACTCACACCAGTGCCTGAAAGTGAGTGAATCATCTTCACATTGATCCCCTTCTTGCAGTAAACCAAAGCCCAGAATGAACTGCAGCAAGGCCCCTGACTTTGTCCTCTTGGGGTTGTCCAATGATCCTGAGCAACGGCAGTTCTTCTTTGGTGTCTTCCTAGCCATCTACTTGCTGGGCCTCCTAGGCAACTTGCTACTTCTGCTGGCTATTGGTACTGACATTCACCTACACACTCCTATGTACTTCTTCCTTGGCCAGCTTTCTCTGGTGGATCTCTGCTTCACTTCCACCACAGCTCCCAAAATGCTGGAGACTTTGTGGACCAGTAATGGATCTATCTCTTTCTTTGGATGCCTGGCCCAATTATACTTCTTTGCTGTATTTGCTGATATGGACAGCCTGCTTTTGACTGCCATGGCTATCGATCGCTATGCTGCTATCTGTCATCCTCTGCGTTACCCACTCCTGATGACTCCTTGCAGATGTGGCCTGCTGGTGGTTGGGTCATGGGGAATGGCCCACTCCATCTCTCTGGTCCATACCCTATTGCTATCCCAGCTATCCTTCTATATGAATCAAGAGATTCCCCACTTCTTCTGTGATCTAGGCCCACTCTTAGGGCTCTCCTGCTCTGATGCCCACCTCAATGAGGAACTAGTGATGGCTCTCACTGGGCTTTTAGGAATCTGTCCTCTCCTTTGTATTATAAGCTCTTATGCCTATATTTTCCATGCTGTAGCTAGGGTTCCATCTGCAAAGGGGAAAAAGAAAGCTCTGGCTACATGCAGCTCCCACCTCTCCACAGTCATCCTATTTTACAGCACAGTCTTTGCTGCTTATCTGAAGCCGCCATCAAAGTCTCATTCTTCTGGGGAGGTAGTCACTGCTGTCATGTATACCCTGGTAACCCCCACTATCAACCCTTTCATTTATAGTCTGAGAAATAAAGATGTGAGGAGTTCTCTGAAAAGGATTCTGGGCATGGAGAGTTCTCAGGATTAGAGGTAATCCCCATAACTAAGCACTTTGGGGGAAATCACTCCCCATTTTGTCACATTTGCAAAGTGAGTCTGTTAGCACAAAGGCTGTTCAATCGATTGGAAAGAACACTAAAGTAGAAATCAGGAGAACTAGATTCTAGGTCCCACTTTGTTCTTGCTGTTATTACGGGCCATACAAGTCGACTCCAAGTCACAGCAACCCTTGTATAACACACTTAATGTCGTCTGCTCCAACACCAACTTCATAACTGCTGTGTTTGAGCCCACTGTTGCATTCACTGTTTCAATCCATCTCATTAAGGGTCTCTCTTTTTCATTGAGCTTCTACTTTACCAAGTATGATGCTCTTCCCCAATGACTGGTCCCTCTCTAGATATAGGTTTTAATTAACAGGGAAGCTTCAAAAGGTTCATAGAAAAAGTTATTATCTTTTAATTTCATTTTCCCACAATCTTTTTGAAGCCCCCTCATACACATGAGGGGTAGATTGGATTAGCAGTTTTAAAACACTGCCTTCTAACAATAATACCATTGAAATTTGATTATTCACTGACATAACTACTACATTTTTATTGTCTTGTCATTTCTACCAGTGATTTAATAATCAAGGTCCTCACTGACACCTTTACAACAGTCACCTTGGTTGTCATCAGAATCACCATGAAAATTATCGTCTTCAATGCTATCACCACTGACATCACCAATGCCATCACCACTATTAAAAGAAATCTTTTTAGTTCCTTTATCCCCTCATCTATAAATATATGTGTGTTTATGCTATGTCTGAGAGTCTCTCTGAAATTTCTGATAGTTATGGCTAAGATTTTAAACATAGGCAAGAGTGGTGGTGGTGGCGGTGGTGGTGATGTGCCATGGAGTCGGTTCCAACTCATAGAGATCTTGTGTTTCTGAGGTTGCACATCTCTAAGGGAGCAGAAAGCCTCATCTTTCTCCTGCAGAGTGGCTGGTAGACTTGAACCACAGACGTTGTTGTTAGCAACCCAACTCATCTTACAGTACACAACCAGAGCTCCTTAGGCAAGAGTAGGAGGACTTTTTAATACTTTGTTTTTTAATAAAATAAAGGATATTTCCCATATAAGTTTTATTCATGGTTTGTTCTGCAAGCAAAAAATACTTTATACATTACTCAATGAATGGATTCTTCTTTCAGATATAGACTCAAAGGATGATTCAGAGAAAAGATTTGTTGTACTGTATTACAAAAAGAATGTACTCTAACTAGTGCAGTCACTATGATATGTCCAGTTTATCCCACTATGATATGTCCATTGTATCACTAAATACTAGCTCAAAGCAGAAACTATAACCTGTGCTTCTTTGTATTATACCCTATGGCTCATGTTATTATGCCTTAAAAACAATAGGGTCTTATTAAACACATAACAAGAAATTGTGTCCTGGTGTGGTGCTGTGAGTTAATGCATCAGACCAGCAAAGTCAGTGGTTCAAGCTCACCAGCTGCTCCTAGGAAACCTTATACATGGTCATTATGTGTTAGAATTGACTCGATGGCACTTAACAACAACAAAAACAATTCTATTCAGGACAGACATAGATGCATGGATTAGATAGAGCTCTGATTTAGGAAGAATAGCCCTGAAATTCTCAGACTGGATTCTCTGTTCAGCAGTTATACTTGACCAATGCACAGCTCTGTCTTTCCTTTTGGGTAATCTAGAAGCAAATTATTTTTAAACAGTATTTTTTTTAATACGAAAAATTAGTTTTTGATGAAAGCTTGCGCAGCTAGTTAGGTTTCCATTGAACAGTTTCCACTAAAGTTGTTTGATATTAGTTCCATTTATCACAACGTATCAACATTCTCTTTCACTGTGTTCAGTTGTTCCCTTTCTAGTACTCTAGTTTCCCTGTCCCCTTATCTTCTCATCTTTGCTTTTGAGTAATTGTTGAACTTTTGGTCCCATACTAATGGTTTTTAAGTACAGCACCAATCTTATAAATAACCTTTATTTTGTGTGATGCTGCTATCTCGCTAAATGGTGATCTCATTTCTAAGTCTACAGAGTGTTTCAGGATAATAGTCCCAGGGATTCATCTGCTCTCTACTTTTCCAATTTGTCTGACTTTTTAAAAAATAAGAATATGATTTCTACTTTATATTTTTCTCCCATCCGATCTTGGACCAGCTATTGTAATCCCAGGCAGAGCAGTGAATGTGGAAGCCAACCATCATCTAGTTCTAGAAGTAAATTTTCTTCCTATTTCTGACCTACTATTTCATCACAGTGAATATTCAGAAAAATATTTTCCAAAGAATGATTACTAAATGAATAATCCAAGTTGAGATCTCCTCTGGCCCTACAAGCATTCTCCTGTTCCTCAAGATTTGGTGGATGAAGTTTGTTTTGTTTTCTGAATGTCCACCCTTTCCATTCCAACCTTATACCAAGGCCACCCCACAACACCAAGAGATGGACTTTCCTTTGATATATTGTTATTCAGTAGTATCCAATGACCGAAAGTGTCCAGCTGATCAAAAGTGACAGAAGGAGATCAAAGGGAGAGAAAGTCTTTGGACTGGAGTCGCTATAGCTGACTGGAGTCACCAAGCCTACACAAGTTCACCAGCACTCATCTGTCAGTTTGTCACAGTGTGATGAAGTTGCTGTGATGCTGAAAGCTACGTCACCAGCATTTCAAATACCAGCTGATCACCCCTGGTGTACCATCATACAGAAGATCTATATCATCAGTCAGAATAGGTAGGGGAGCAGATCATCAATACTCCTATGCAAGTTCAAGTTAAAACTGAAGAAAATTAAAACAAGTCCACAAGAACCAAAATACAACCTTGAGTGTATACCACCTGAATTTAGAGACTATCTCAAGAGTAGATTTGACACATTGAATACTAATGACCAAAGACCAGACTAGTTGTGGGATAACATTAAGAACATTATACATAAAGAAAGCAAAAGGTCATTGTGAAGACAGAAAAGAAAGAAAAGACCAAAAATAACAGACATCAGAATTGACTTTAAAACTTGATCTAAAACATGTTGTTGTGTTAGGTATCATCAAGTCGGTACCAACTCATATTGACCCTATGCACAACAGAACAAAACACTGCCCGGTCCTGGGCCAACTTCACAATTGTTGCCATGCTTGAGCTCATTGATGCTGCCACTTTGCCAATCGATATCGCTGAGGGTCTTCCTCTTTTTTTTCTGACCCTCTACCTTACCAAACATTATATTCCTCTCCAGTGACTGGTCCCTCCTGACAACAGAGACGCTAAAGAGAATGGAAGAAATGAGGACATAAAAGAGCTAAACAGAAAATTTCAAAGGGCATCTGGAGAAGACAAAGGATAATGAAATGTGCTAAAACCTGGAGTTAGCAAATAAAGAGGGAAGAACACATTCAACATTTTTCAAGCTGAAAGAACTTTAGAAAAAAATCATCAAACTTCAAGTTGCAATACTTGAAGGATTCTATGTACAAAATATGAACGATACAAGAATCATAAAAAAAAAAAGATAGAAGGAATACACAGAATCAGTGTACTAAAAAGAACTAGCTAATGTAAAAGATTTCAGAAAGTAGTATATGATCAAGAACAGATGGCATGAAGGGAAAAGTCCAAGATGCACAAAGGCATTGGTAAAAACAAGGCTCTAGAAATTGATAGAACACCAAACGAAATGTTCCAACAAACTGATGCAACACTGGAAGCACTTACTCATCTATGCCAAGAAATTTGGAAAGCAATTACCTGGCCAACCAATTGAAAGAGATTCATATTTGTACCCATTCTAAAGAAAGGTAACCAATGAAATGTAGAAATTATTGAATAATTTCATTACAATCAAACCCAAGTAAAATTTTGCTGAAGATAATTCAAAAAAGCTTACATAGACAGGGAACTGTAAGAAATTCAAGCCAAATTCAGAAAAGGACATAGAATAAGGACTATCAATGCTGACATTAGATGGATCTTAGCTGAAAGCAGAGACTAGCAGAAAAATGTTTGATGGTGATGGTTATGTGCCACGGAGTTGGTTCTGACTCATAGGGACCCTGTATAGGGTTACTGAGGATGTAAATCTTTACAGGAGAAGAAATCCTCATCTTTCTTCCACTTGTACTTTTGAACTGCAGAGCCTGAGGTTAGCAGTCCAACTCATAAAAATGTTTACTTGTGTTTTATTGACGATGCGAAGGCATTTGACTGTGTATCACAACAAACGATGGATAACATTGTGAAAAATTAGACTTCCAGAACTATTCATTGTCATCATGCATAACATGTACATAGAACAAGAGGCATCTGTTCAAACAGAACAAGGGGATACTGAGTGGTCTAAAATCAGGAAAGATGTACATGAGGGTTGTATCCTTTCACCATAATTATTCAGTCTGTATTCTGGGCAAACAATCAGAGAAGCTGGATTATATGAAGAAAAACCTGTCATTAGAATTAGAGGAAGGGTCATTAACAACCTATAATATGCAGATTACACACCTTACTTGTTGAAAGCAAAAAGGACTTGAAGCACTTACTAATGAAGATCACAGACTACAGTCTTCAATAAGGATTACACCTCAGCATAAAGAAAACAACAGTCCTCACAACTGAGCCAATAAACAACATCTTGATAAACAGAAAAGATGGAAGCTGTCAAGGACTTCATTTTACTTGAATGCACAATCAACATCAATGGAAGAAGCAGTTAAGAAATCAAAAGATGTATTGTACTGGGCAAATCTGTGCAAAAGATCTCATTAAAGATTAAAGAAAAAAGATAACACTTGAGGATTAAAGTGTGCCTGACCCACGACCTGTTATTTTCAATCACCTCATATGCATGCAAAAACTGGACAATGAATAAGAAAGACCAAGAAGAATTGATGCTTTGAATTATGGTGTTGGTGAATATTAAATATACTATGGACTAAGGTGTGCCTGACCCAAGCCATGGTATTTTCAATAACCTCATATGCACACAAAAGCTGGACAGTGAATAAAGAAGACCGTAGAAGAATTGATGCTTTTGAGTTATGGTGTTGGGGGAGAATATTGAAAGTGCCATGGGCTGCCAAAGGAACCAACAGATCTGTGTTGGAAGAAGTGCAGCCAGAATGCTCCATGGAGGCCATGATGGCCAAATTTCATCTCTCATACTTCGGACATATTGTCAGGAGGGACCCATCGCTAGAGAAGGATACCATGTTTGGTAAGGTGGAGGGTTACAGAAAAAGAGGAAGACTCCCAGAGAGATGGATTGGCAGAGTGGCAGTATCAATAGGCTCAAGCGTGGCAATGATTGTGAGGTTGGCCCAGTACAGGGCAGTGTTTCATTCTGTTGTACATAGGGTCGCTAAGAGTCAGTACTGACTCAATGACACCTAACAACAACAACAATGGGCTACCAAAAGAATAAACAAAGTTGTCTTAAAAGAATAACAGCCAGAATGCTCCTTAGAAGTGAGTATGGCATATTTTGGTCATGTGATCAGGAGGGACAAGTCCCTGGAGAAGGGCATCATACTTTAATAGAGTGGAAGGTCAGCAAAAAAGAGAAAGACGCGCACTGAAATGGATTGACACAGCACCTGTAATGAAGGCTTCAAACATAGGAAAGATTATGAGGATGGGGAAGTACTGTACATCATAGTATGAAGCCTAAAGATAAAGTAGATACTGATATAGTAAGACATTCATTACATAATGTTCTCTGGAAAACTAGATTACAAACGCTATTATCCAACTTGAGATATATGAAATGTCATACAGCAGTAACATAAATAGCCTGTATTTCTAGGGTTTTTTATATGTTCTTGTTATTGATTATCTTTATTTTTATATTAGATATTCATGGTCTTTTAAATAAAAAACTAATAACACTTTAAAATACATTTTTGATCTAACATGAAAATTGTTGCCATCCTCACTTTTAGAGTAGCTCTAGAAGAGATCAGAGAGGAATGCCAGAATAAAACAAATCCATAGTTCTCCAGCCAATCTTAGAAGACTTCCTGATGGAGCTGTCCAAAGCCGAAGCTATAATCTTCATCACCCTCCTTCTTCAGTTTGTTTGTTTATTATAGAGAAGTTTCCACAATGTCTGATGAACCTCCTTGTTCCTCAGGGTATAGATCACAGGATTAAACATAGGGGTGACCACAGTGTAAAGCAGAGCAAAGACCTTGGAAAGGAGCTGGTAGTGGACAGCAGAGGGTGCAATGTACAAGGCCATAAGGGTTCCATAGAATGTGGACACTACAGCTAAGTGAGAGGAGCAGATAGAGAAAGCCTTTCGCCTGCTGGCCCCAGCAGGAATTCTTAGCACAGCCACCAGTATCCGGGCATAGGAGGTGAGAATTAGCCCAAAGGGAACAGTGAGGCAGACCACGGAGAGAATGATGGTTGTCACCTGGGCCACTCTGGGATCTGAGCAAGCCAGCTCCACCAAAGGCATGAAGTCACAGTAAAAGTGGTCAATGTGATTAGGACCGCAGAACCTCAGCTGTGACATCAGAGCCACAACAAATCCATCTACAATGAAACCAGACAGCCAGGCTGTGACCACCAGCCCCAAGCACCATCTAGGCCCCATCAGGAGTTGGTATTGGAGTGGGTAACAGATTGCCAGGTAGCGATCATACGCCATGACAGCCAACAGGAAACATTCAACTGTGGCTAGAGAGCCAAAAGTAAAAAATTGAAGCAAGCAACCAGCCACAGAAATGACAGCTTCCTTCAAGAAACCCTCCAACATTTTTGGCAGCACTGTGGAAGTGTAGAGGATCTCCAGCAAGGACAGATTAGCCAGAAAGAAATACATGGGTGTGTGGAGCTTCTGGGAGCTAACCACTGCCACAATGATTAGCATATTCCCTATGATAATTGAGGCATAAACAACAGTGAACACAATAAAGAAAAGGAGGTGTAGCTCAGGGATGTTATAGAAACCAAGGAGAACAAATCCAGTAGTGGTTTGGTTTGCTATGGAGATGGCTTCCATGTGGATCGGCCACGTGTCTGTTTGGCAGTAATTGGGAAGAAACTTCAATGCACTTCTCTATCTTCCACACTAAACCTAAGATTAGTAGGGCTAAAACAAAAAGGATCAGAGTGAGTTTCCAAAACAAGAATCACTTAACACAAATCCTTATTCATTCCACCTTTTAGTAACATTCCCTCAACTCCTATCCCTCCCTGCATTCCTTATTTGTGTGTGTTGTTCTCCAACGCTCTAGGAGTTCATCCAAATTCAAAATCTTATTCTTTCAAAGTCTCTCTTAGTTCGGTCTATCTATAATATAATGAAGTTCATATCCTAATCATTATATGCAGCCATAGCCTCTCTGTTGAGCGTCGGTGTCAGTGTAAGATCCTGCAACTCCCTACTGCTGTTGTTAAGTGCTGTTGAGTCACTTTTGACTCATAGCAACCTTGCATAGGGTGTCCGAGAAGCAGCTAGTGGATTTGAACTGCCAACTTGAGGTTAGCAATCCAGTGCTTATCGAATAGCACCATCTCAGGACATCAAATGCCTGGTTCATTAAAATAGCCTCTCATCAACTCAAATTCAGGTCCTCGGTCACAATTAAATCTTCTATCAGTGGTTGAAAATTTCTGCCTGATACCCAACCTCATAATCATCTTTCATTAATCAATGAGGAGTTTTATACTTCATTGGCCTAGAAATCCCATAGGTCTTTCCCATCCTCCCAATTCCTGCTTCTATAAGCTATTTCCTTCCCTCTGCCTTGCTTGGCAAGGAGCTCTGGTAATGTAGTGGTTATGAATTGGGCTGCTAATCTCATGGTCAGCAGCTCGAAGCTACCAGCTGCTCCGTGGGAGAAAGATGAGGTTTTCTGCTCCCCTAAAGATTTACCTAGGAAACCCTCCCTTACAGGATCACTATGAGTTGGAACCAACTCCATGGCACATAACAACAACAACAGCTTTGCTTGGCATGCCTTTTGTGGACTACATTTAACTAAAGATTTTTTTTATGTGTTCAAAGCCCAATCTGAGACTTTGATTCTTTCTACAGCATTCTTGCCCAAGAGGAGAATACAAACAAGGCTAAAACACTTCCAATGATAATAGCTCACAACCCCCCCACCCCAGGCAATCAATGGAATATTTGAATCATTTAGACTATTAGCAATTTGTTCCTAAAGTAACTCAACTTATTCGTCTTCCAGGTAATAAATAAAGTATAATTGTACTTTTTTATATCAGTCCTTCAGCTACTTGAAACCAGAAAAAAGTGGAGTAGATGAACAAAAATAAATTAAGAACAGATATAAATTTCATTATTTTATTATGAAACAGACAAGTGTCTATTCCAGTCCCTTTATGACTATTCAGAAAATAGTTGTTCCATCTCCCTCCTTCCACTCATCCTGGAGAGTCTATTTCAAGGAATACAAAATGATGTGTTTCAGGGGAAATTATTTGGATTTCAGGGTAAATCAAAGGAAAGGAAATTCCATTGCCCTCTAAATGCAAGAGGGACTAAAGTCCAAAGCATATGTCCCTTGGTGCCAATCTGTGAGGCATTACAAAGGCTCCAGTAGTGCCTCCCTCCCCCATATGAGTATCCCTAGGTATCCTTCACCTTCATGCTGGTACTAAACAGTTGCTAAACAATGCTGGTTGAGGGGATTAGGGGTTGGGGGTGGGGGATGGATTGAGGGAGGGAAAGAAGCTGAAAGTTTAGATGGGGATGAAGCAGAGTGGAATATAAATATGATAGTTCAGGATATCTTTGCTTTAGAACAAAACCAAGACCATGTAGTTCACTTACACATGAGCTAAATAAGCTAACCAACCTGAAACAGAAAAATTCCATTTCCTATTCTAAAGTAGAAACACGTGCCTATTTGTCACCTATGTGTGAGTCCTAGTGTGGCACTGTAGGATAAAGAACTGGACCAAAAGGTTGATTTGAGCCACAATGTTGGCAGTTCAAACTCACTATCTGCTCCTCAGAAACCCTACACAGGGTCACTATGATTCAGAACTGACTCATACAGGGTCGCTATGAGTCAGAACCAACTTGATGGAACATAACTCTGTATTGGGTTTCCAAGAAGTGGCTGGTGAGTTTGAACAACTGACCTTTCAGTTGAAACCCTTTGGTCCAGCGCTTATCCTACAGGTCACACCAGGACTCCATGCTTTAAATGTTTTATGCAAAATTAATTCCATTATCTTTTAATTCAATTTATCCATAAACTTTTTTAAATTCCTTCATATGTATGTCTGTGTGAGAGAGTCACAAGAGGTTACCAGCAGAGCGTTTATGAAAATATGGTTACATTCCAGCTCCATAACCAGATTGGAATTTTCTAGTTTCCCCATATGAAAACTATATGAAACATTCTGAATTTTCATGACATCACATTTGGAGCCCTACTGTTCAAGGATCATGGGATGAAATTGAGAAGAAAGAGGAAGTAAAGAGGAAGCAAAGGGATGTGAAGAGTAGGGGAAAATGAGAAAAACACAGCAAAGTAGGGTATGTTAGCAAAGAGAGATCATGAAACAGTGGATGGAGCTAAATTTAGAGTTAGAAGACTTCATGAAATAAAGTTGAATTGGGTATTGGGAGACTCCAAAGAATACAAAAAGGGTTTGAAATTAAGAGGAATTTCAGCATACAAGCTGTAGGGAAAATGACTATTGTTTGAAGGACTTCCAATCACGAACTCAACCCTATATAGCTAAAAGCCGTATCATTTTATCCTGACCCTCTGAGATAGCATGGGTCCTGCAGTTACAACTGTCACTTATTCTGGAAAAGCAATTCAAAGAAACTTACATGAAAATTATTAAGAAATATATACCAAATTGTGAAGTTTAATTTACCTTTTAGAAACAGAGCAATTTTATTCTCATACATATTTAGCAAAAGAGGCCTGGTGGCAATTGCTAACCAACAAGTCAGTGGTTTGAACCCAAGAGCAGCTCTTTGGGAGAAAGATGTGACAGTTGGCTTCTGTAAAGATGACACTCTTGGGAACTCTATGGGGCAGTTCTACTGTGTTCTATAGGGTCACTATAAGTTGGAATTTACTCCAGGACAATGGGTTTCATTTATCTGTTTTACAATGTCTACTAGGGATATGGTGGGGTTTTTTTATGAACTTACACAATGAAGATATTTTTATTTAGTTTGATTTTTAATCCATTAATATTCTTCAAACCTATTTTTCAAATACTCTATAATAAAATAAAAAGTATATATATACTTTAAATGTATAAAAGAAAACAGTGCTAATTTACATAAATCCTACTTTGGTCATTCCATAAGAAAGCAAAAGGACGAAGTTCCACCATGAAAAAATTGGCAGAAGGGTGTCCTACCTTCTTCTACTCTATAATATACCAACTGATGCTTGGAAAGCATCTACAAAGAAAGCTGGAACACAACAGGAAGCACTGGAAATCAATTTTTTTAGGGTCCAGCAAGAAGGTAGCACCACTAAGATTCCAGAAGAACACTGGAGGGTTCCTGAAATGCCTTTGGAAAAAAAGACCTTTAGAATCTCTGTGTTAATTGTAATGTGTTGCTGATTAAAGGAGAAAAGACTGTAAAGATCAAATCTTGATCTTGTTTAAAAGATCTGTGAACTAAGCTACAAAGAATTATGCCAAAATAGGAAACCCACCTGAAACCACAACCCTGCTCTCTAATGAGTGAAGAGGAGAAGATATAGTGAGACTTGCTGAAGACATCAGGATGTTGGAATTCCCTACTTTCAGCTTCCTTCCTTCCTTCTTGAGCTCAATCTGAAATGAAGTAGGATATTAACTACAAATGTTACCTTTGTTACCCTCCATACTCCAGAGCCATTTTCTCTTCCACCCTTCATTCCTTTTTCTAGCTCCCAGACTACTGTGTCCTTTCACCGTAAGTTCTTCCCTTTTTCACAAGGGCAAGCTAATAGTTGCCGAGAGTGGTGATACCCCTGAGAACCAATTAATGATACACTGGAAAGCAAGCTTAAATGAAGAAGAGAAATCAGCCCCTGAGGCCCTTGTCTTTTTCTTGATGTTAGCTTGACCGAAAATGAAGCAGAACCAAGAGTGACATGGGAACCCATCTTTCTATCCTCACAGGGACTAATGCTCTCCACTCCATCAGCACCTAAACTCTAAATTCCCAACGTTTTCCCCAGAACTCATTACCAAATTCTCCTCACTTCTCTGCAAGTAACCAAACCCAACTTCCAATAGTGGTCCTCCCAGAAGCCTTCCCTCAACTCTCACTTCCCACTCCTCTCATCTTCCCATTTCAACATGCTGTTGTTGTTCTTGTTTATATGCTGTCAAGTCAGTTCTGACTCATAGTAGTCTTATATAGGGTTTCTGAGGAGTGGCTGGTGGGTTTGAACTGCTGACCTTGTGGTTTGCAGTCCAGTGTTTATCCTACAGCACCACACCATGACTCCTAAGTAGGAATGTTTTATATATGTCTGTCAAGGATTGTCAATGCCTGACTGATACCTCTGTCTTTCATTAATCCCTTCTGAGAACTCCCCAGAGAAATCAGACTCATCTATTCACCTCTCAACCCCAGGACTGTGTTCAAGGCACTACTCTGCCATTTGTCTAAGGTAGACCCTTACTTCAGCCTACTTTATAGCATGAAAGTCTGAAGACATTTTGCCTACAGATGACTCCAATCAGGCAGAGCTTAGTTCCATCTTGTGCCTTGGTTTAAGTTTTCAACTGCCACTCTTGTCTTGAATATGTCATGTACCTCTAACATCCAAACTACCAAATTCAGAAGCAGACTGAAAGTGAGTTTGGGGCCACTTGCCCCAAGCCAGCATAAGAAGAACAGAAACTCCCTGCAAGAGCTTTCCTGGACCTTTTACAGCTGTAGGAGCCACCTGGTTGTGATGCCATACTACAAGAGCCTCCAAGACAGTAATTAAGCTTTTCTATTTACAATAGTCCCTCCCTACTTTGTAGGCCCAGCATGTTGATATAACTCATTGCTGTCACCAATCCTGGTTGTGGGAGCAGATTTCTTTGTTTTCTGTGCCCTATAAAGGTCACAAAATATAGGTAGAATTTTGGATTTTCATCATTACATCACTGATAATGTACCTCACCCAGGTGGTCTATGCTTGGTTTGTCTTGCTTTCACTTCTGTTTAAAACTTAACAAAGAGTCTCTAAAATATATTTTCCACCACTAGTCTATAAGTTTGCCATACTGTGGTCGCTTATGTGTTGTTATGATGCGGGAAGCTATGGCACCAGTATTTTAAATACCAGCAGTGTCACCCATAGTGAACAGGTTTCACCTGAATTTCCAGGCTAAGATGTTGTTGTTGTCAGGTGCCATCAAGTCGGAACCGACTCATAGCGACCCCATGCACAGCAGAACGAAACAATGTCCGATCCTGGGCCAACCTCACTACCGCTGCCACACTTGAGTGCATCAATGATGCCACCTGGCTGATCCATCTCGTTGGGGGTCTTCCTCTTTTTCTCTGACCCTCCACCCTACCCAGCATGACATCCTTCTCCAGTGATTGTTTCCTCCGGACAATATGTCCAAAGTAGGAGAGACGAAGCTTAGCCATCCTGGCCTCCAAGGAGCACTCTGGCTGCACTTCCTCCAAAACAGATTTATTGGTTCTTTTGGCAGTCCATGGCACTTTCAGTACTCTCCTCCAACACCACAACTCAAAGGCATCAATTCTTCTATGATCCTCCTTATTCACTGTCCAGCTTTCGCATCCATATGAGGCTATTGAAAACACAATGGCCTGGGTCAGGCGCACCCTAGTCCTCAAGCTGACATCTCTACTCTTCAACACTTTAAAAAGTTCCTGTGCAGCAGATTTGCCCAGTGCAATACGTCGTCTGATCTCTTGACTGCTACTTCCGCGAATGTTGATAGTTGATCCAAGAAGAATGAAGTCCTTGACAACTTCAATCTTTTCTCCATTGATAAGAATGTTGTTTATTGGTCCAGTGGTGAGGATTTTTGTTTTCTTGACATTTAGATGCAATCCATATCGAAGGCTGTGCTCTTTAATCTTCATAAGTAAATGTTTCAAGTCCTCTTCACTTTCAGCGATCAAGGTTGTATCATCTGCATATCACAGGTTGTTAATGAGTCTTCCTCCAATCCTGATGCCACGTTTTTCTTCATAGAACCCAGCTTCTCATATTATTTGCTCAGCATACAGGTTGAATAAGTATGGTGAAAGAATACAACCCTGTCTCACACCTTTCCCAATTTTAAAACATTCAGTGTTCCCATGTTCTGTTCGAACAACTGCTTCTTGATCTAGGTACAGATTTCTTAGAAGTACAATTAAGTGTTCTGGAATACTCATACTTCTCAATGTTGTCCATAGCTTGTCATGATCCACACAATCGAAAGCTTTTGCGTAGTCAATAAAGCACAGGTAAACATCCCTCTGATATTCTCTGCTTTCAGCCAAGATCCATCGGACATCAGCAATGATATCTCTCGTTCCACGGCCTCTTCTAAATCCAGCTTGAACCTCTGGAAGTTCTCTGTCAATGTATGATTGCAGCCGTCTCTGTATTACCTTTAGCAAAACTTTGCTCTCTTGAGATATCAAAGAGATTGTCCGATGATTTCCGCATTCCGTTGGGTCACCTCTCTTTGGAATGGGCACAAACATTAATCTCTTCCAATCAGTCGGCCAGACAGTCGTCTTCCAAATTTCCTGGCAGAGATGAGTGAGTGCCTCCTGTGCTGCCTCACTTTCCTGAAAGATTTCAATTTTTATTCCATCAATTCCTGGTGCCTTGTTCTTTGCCACTTCTTTCAATGCACTTTGGACTTCCTCTCTGAGTATCATTGGCTCTTGTTCATATGGTATCTCTTGAAATGGTTGAACATTAACCATTTCCTTTTGGCTAAGATAGGCTAGGCAAAAGGAGAAAAAGACTAATTCTGAAAGTTTAGCTACTGAAAACCTTCTGAGTAGCAGTGGTACACTGTCAAATAGTACCAGAATACTGAATATTGAAACATGGTGAATACCAAGAGAATACTGAAAGATCTGGTGCTGGAAGATGATAGCCCCTCAGGTTGGAAGACACTCAAACTACGACGGGGGAAGAGCTGCCTCTTCAAAGTAGAGTTGACCGTAATGACAAAAATGGAGTAAAGCTTTCAGGACCTTCCTTTGCTGATGGGGCACAACTAAAAATGAGAAAAAACAGTTGTAAATATTCATTAACAATCAGAACATGGAATGTACAAAGTATGAATCTAGAAAATTTGGATATGGTAAAAAATGAAATGGAACACATAAAGATCAAAATCCTAGGTAAGTTGAAATGGACTGGTATTGGCCATTTTGAATCTGACAATAATAGGGTTTTATATATTAAGAATGACAGAGTAAAGAGGAATGGTGTGCCATTTATCATCAAAAAGAACATTTCAATTTTTATCTTGAAGTTTAATACTTTCTGTGATAGGATAATATCCATACGCCTATAAGAAAGATCAATCAAATTTATGCACCAACCACTAGAGGCGCTAATGATGAAATTCTGTGGTGCTGTAGAATTAGCACTGGACCTCAAGGTCAGTTTGAACTACAAGGTCAGCAGTTCAAACTCACCAGTAGCTCCTAAGAAACCCTATACAGAGTCACTATGAGTCGGAACCGACTGGCGGTACTTAACAGTAACGCAGACTTCTTAAGTCTGAATGATCAAACATGCAATCAAGATGTATTCATAATTACTGGTGATAAGAAGGTAAAGGTTGGAAACAAAGGGGAAGGGTCAGTAGCTGGAAAATAAGGCCTTGGTGATTGAAACTATGCTGGAGATCACATGATAGAATTTTTCAAGACCAATGATTTACTCATTTCAAATACCTTTTTAAAATAACATAGAAAACAACTTTACACATGGACCTCATCAGATAAGATACACTGATATCAAATTGACAAAATCTGTGGAAAGAGACGGTGGAAAGCTCCATATCATTAGCCAAAACAAAGTTGAGGCAGACTGTGGAACAGACTTTCAACTGCTCAGATCCAAGTTCAGGCTGAAGCTGAAGAAATTAAAACAAGTCCACAAGAGCCAAATATGACCTTGAACATATCCCACCTGAATTTAGAGATCATTTCAACAACAGATGTGATGTATTAGACACTAAGGATCAAAGGCCAGAACAGTTGTGGGATGGCATCAAGAACTTCATACAAGGCAGGAGGCAGCAAGATGACAGACTAGGCAGAAAGGTTGTCCACACCCTCTACAACAAAGATAAGGAAAACTGAATGAAACAGATGCAGATGATAATCCTGGAACTCTCTTGGAGCTTCAGAGGAAGGTACAGAGAAGTGGATTTAATGCTTACTAGCAGAGAGAACTGTGCAGACACAGGAAAAACAAAAAACAGAGAGCCTGCTGACCTATGCTATCTTGAGCTTCTTTGAGCGGGTTCAGAAACAAAAAAAAAGCATATTGGTGTTACAGAAGCATAGCTGTGGCTCCTAGAGACAAAGATACAATTTATTTTCTTGTTCCCCACATACCAGGCTTAATAGTCAGAAAGAGACTGGAGGAACCTGAGACTGTTGCCCTTGATGACCCGTCAGTTCTGGAAAGGAACTCACCCTCATGATCCAACTTCCAGTAAAGCAATAGATAGGTATGTAGTAGGGGCAACAAACCTAGTAAGGTATGCTCACATTAATGGTCAATCATTCAAAATCAAAAGAGCAACATTCACCTAAGGACAAAGTTGAGAAGGGTGGTGGAATGAAAATAGGAACCAGAGGAATAAGCGAGATAACTGTTGTTGCATGGAAGGGATTACAATCATTGAGATGAAACAAAGTGTATGATATATTAAATTTAAAACTGATTATCTTGTCTTTAAAGTTTCACTTAATTCACAATAAAAAGGACTTTTAAAAGATTTTTAAAAAACAAAGTCCAGGCACAAACTGCTTCAGCAGAGAATTCTACCAACCATATTAGAAAAGAGCTGATATCAATAATACTCAAACTATTCCAAAACATAGAAAATGACAGAATACTCCCTAATTCATTCTATTAAGCAAACATAACCTTGATGCCAAAGCCAGGCAAAGGCATCACTAAAAAAGAAAATCGCAGCCCAATATTCATATAGGAGAAGAATATTAACAGTACCATGGACTTCCAGAAGAACAAACAAATCTGTGTTGGAAGAAGTACAGCCAGAGTGCTCCTTAGATGCCAGGATGTCAGACATATTAGCAAGATAGACCAGTCCCTGGAGAAGGATATCATGGTTGGTAAAGTGGAGGGTGAGTGAAAAAGAGGAAGACCCACAATAAGATGGACTGACACAGTGACAGCAGCAAAGGGTTCTAACATAACAATTGTGAGGAGGTTGCAGGACAAGGCAGTGTTTCATTCTGTTGTTCATATGGTTGCTGAGTTAGAACAGATTTGACAGCACCTAACACCAACAACATTGAACAGAGACACAAAAATTCTCAACAAAATCCTAGCTAATAGAATCCAACAATATATCAAAAAATAG
>NW_006409064.1:561962-572834 GCF_000296735.1 Chrysochloris asiatica
CATTTTCATCTTTTCCTTCTTTCTTGTCTTCTTAATCACTTTTTGCTTTCTTCCTGTATGATGCACTTGATGTCATCCCACAACTCTTCTGGTCTTCAGTCTTTAGTGTTAATGTAGCAAATCTATTCTTCAGATGATCTCTAAATTCAGGTGGGATATATTCAAGGTCATATTTTGGCTCTCATGGACTTATTTTCATGTTCTTCAGCTTCAGTTTCAATTTACATATGAGCAGTTGATGGTCTGTTCCATAATCTGCCCCTGGCCTTGTTTTGACTGATGATATAGAGCTTTTCCATCGTCTCCTTCTGCAAATGTAGTCAATTTGATTTCTATGTATTTTCATGATTAGGAAGACTTAATATTGTGAACATGTCAATATTACCCAAATCAATCTACAGATACAATGCAATCCCAATCCAGATTCCAACATCATTTCTTTAATATATGGAAAGGAAAAAGATCACAGAAAATTAAAACATTACTAAAGAAGAAGTAAACATGAGGCCTTATACCACCCATTGAAAACATACTACAAAGCCACAGTAATCAAAACAGTCTGGTATTCATACAATGACACACACATAAACCAACAGAACAGATTTGAGAACCCAGAAGTCAATCCATCCACTTACTGACAGTCTTTGACTAAGGGCTGAAATCCATTAGCAAATAATGATGGCAAAACTAGATGTCAATTTGCAAAACAATGAAACAGGATCCTTATCTCTCTAACCTTATACAAAAACTAACTCCATATGGATCAAAGACCTAAATGTAAAACCTGAAACTGTCAAGATCATCATAGAGCAAAACAAGGGCAAACTTAAACCCCTTAATATATGGCATAAATACACTATCAAACCTATCCAGAAAAAAAAGAACAGAAAACTGAAGGTACACTTGATGACTGGGACCTACTAAAAATTTAACTTTTGCATATCAAAAGTCTTCACCAGAAGACTAAAAAGAGAGCCTACAGACTGGGGATGGAAAATCTCTAATATTTATAGAAAACTTCAATACAACAACAACAAAAAAAATCAAATTTAAAAAAGGGCAAATGCCCTAGGACCATCAAGGGAGAAGAGCAGAGAGCAGGACTCTACCCAGAGAAGCAGTGATGCCTGAAATGGAGCCAGAGATGATGACATGGAGCGAAGGAGAAGCTGGAGACTTTAGATCCAGAGAGGGAAAGTGACTGTGTGCTGAAGACCTGGGGGGTACGGGGGAAGGATTGCATGGAGGGGATTATAACCATAGCAATGAGACGATATACGATAGAATGAATGGAAAACTAATGTTCTCCCATGTAAACTATCACATAATTCACAATAAAATATTTAAGAAAAAAAAAAAGGGGGGGCAAATGACATGGGTAAGCACTTCACCAAAAAACACACTCAAGTGGTCAACAAACATGAAGAAAAGCTCATGATCATTAGCCATTGTTGTTATTAAACCGAGTCAGTTCCAACTCATAGCGATCCTATATAGAGTTTCTGAGGCTATAATAATCTTTGGGGGAGAAGAAAGCCTCATCTTTTCCCACTTGAACTGCTGACCTTGTGGTTTTCAGTCCAGTGCTTATCCTACAGAGCCACCATTCTCAACTGTTGTTATTGCCAAGTTCCATCAAGTCAGTTCTGACTCATAGCAATCATGTATAGGCTTTCTGAAGAGCAGCTGGTGAGTTAGAACTGTGACCTTATGTTTCACAGTCCAGTGCTGATCATACAGAGCCAATGTGCTCCATTAGAGAAATGTAAATCAAAATGACATAATATCATCTCACTCCAGTATTAATAGCAAAATTCAATAAAACAGAAAACAAAAAATGTTGGCAAAGAAATGGAGGAACTGGAACCCTCATATGCTGCTTTGTTGTTGTTGTTAAGTGCCGTCAAGTCGGTTCCGACCCATAGTGACCCTGTACAGGGTTTCCGAGGGTGTAAATCTTTACGGGAGTAGAAAGCCTCATCTTTCTCCCACGGAGCGGCTGGTAGTTTCGAACTGCTAACCTTAAGGTTCGCAGCCCAATTCGTAACCACTAGGCAACCAGAGCTGCTAGTGGTACTGTAAAATGATGCAACACTGTGGAAAACAGTATGGAGTGGCCATGAAAAGTTGGAAATGGAAATAACATAATCCAGCAATCCCACTACTAGATATGTAAGAGCTGTGATATGAACAAATATATGCTCACAGTATTTTCCCCAATAGAAAAAAGATAGAACAATCATTTTGGATGAATAGATGTGTAAACTATGGTACATACACACAATGGAAAACTAAGCAATGTTAAAGAATAACAATGAATCTGGGAAACCTCATAACATGGACGAACCTACAGGACATTAGAGGAGTTCTAGTAGTATAGTGGTTACGAGTCAGGCTGCCAACCTCAAGGTCAGCAGTTCGAAACTAAGCGGTTCTGCGGGAGAAAGTTGAGGTGTTCTGCTCCCGTAAAGATTTACAGCCTCGGAAACCCTGTGCAGGGTCAGTATGAGTTGGAACCGACTCCACAGTACTTAACAACAGCAACAGACATTATACAGAGTGAAATTAGTCAATCATAAGAGGACAAATAGTATATGAAACAACTACTGTAACATGTCAAGAAAAGGTTTACACATCAGAAAGAAACATTCTTTGAAGGTTACTAGGAGTGAGAGAAGAGGGAGCTTAAATCATTAACTAGAGGGTAGACACATATTAACTTGGGTGAAGGGGAAGTCAATATACAACAAGGGTTTTTGTTGTTGTTGTTAGATACTGACAAGTCAGTTACAACTCATAGAACCAATGCACAACAGAGCATAACACTGCCTGGTCCATTGCCATCCTCACAATTGCTACCATGTTTGAGCCCCTTATTATTGTCACTGTGTCAATCCATCTCATTGGGGGTCGTGCTCTTTTTCACAGACCCTCCACTTTACCAAGCATGATGTCCTTCTTTTTTGCTGACACTCCACTTTTCCAAACATTATCAACCACTGGGGTAAGTTTAGTTCCAAGCCTAAAGGGTATTTGTCCAATTGCCAGTCCAGGGACTGGTCCCTAATGGCAACATGAGCAATAGATGAGGTCTTGCCATCCAAGCTTCCAAAGAGTATTCTGGATCTACTTCCAAGACAGATTTGTTTGTTCTTCTGGCAGTCCATGGTACTGTCGCTATTCTTTTCCAACACCAGAATTCAAGTGCATCAATTTTTCTCCAATCTTCCTTATTCATTGACCAACTTTCACGTGTATATGAGGGAATTGAAATTACCATGGTTTGAGTAAGAAGTCTTTGACAACTTCAATCTCTTCTCCATTAATCATGATAGTATTTATTGGTCTAGTGGGGATTTTCGTTTTCTTTATATTGATGTTTACTATGAAAAAGTATTTGACTGTGTGGATCACAACAAACTATGGATAACATTGTGAAGAATGGGTATTCCAGAACATTTCATTGTGCTCATGAGGAACCTGGACATAGACCAAGACACAGTTGTTCTAAAAAAACAAGGAGATACTGAAGGGTTTAAAATTAGGAGAGGTGTGTGCCAGGGCCTGTATCCTTTCACTATACGTATTAAATCTGTACGCTGTGCAAATAATCTAAGAAATTGGGTTATACGAAGAAGAACGTGGCATTAAGACTGGAAGAAGACTTACTAACAACATGCGCTATGCAGATGACACAACCTTGCTTACTAGAAATGAAGAAGACTTAAAATACTTACTGTGAAGATCAAAGACTGCAGTCTTCACTATGGATTGCATCTCAATATGAAGAAAATGAAGCTCCCCACGACTGGATAAATACCCTTTTAGGCTTGGAACTATACTCACCCCAGTGGTTCAACTTTCAGCCAAATGGTAGACAGGCCTATAAGATGAATAATAACACCAGAGAGGGGTGCAGTCCTTAGAACAGTCAACCATATGAGATCAAAAGGGGAAGAATGTGCCCATGGGTAAAGCTCAGATGGCAGGAAGAGCTAGAAAATAAGGAGGAAAGGAAATGGATGGCAAACACAGGAACACGGGAAAAATGTTATTACATCGTGGGAATTGCAATGTATGTCATTAATAAAAGTGGGTATGAATTGTTGAATGGAACAGCAATTTGCTCTGTAAACTTTCACACAAATCACAAAGAAAAGAAATAAGGAATTCATGTTAGACTAGGAATTAATGTCAAGAAAGTCTGTAGTTTGACAACTCCTTGTAAAATTTCCTTCTTCCCCTTGTTGTTGTTGTGAAGTGCCACCGAGTCAATTCTGACCCACAGTGACCCTGTATAGGGTTTCCAAGGAATGACTGGTGAGCTTGAACCACCGATCTTGCAGTTCAAATGACTTTGCAGTCTGGTGCATTAACCCACAGTGCCACATCAGGACTCCATTTCTTCCCCTAGCACTTCCTTTTTATGTGAAACCATTTACCATTGCTTGTTTTGCCAGATAAAAAACTTCCTGCTTTCCCTGCAAGCCAGAACACATCCCACAGTCTCTTGTAGAATGCCCATGCATTCCCATTGGGCTAACTGAAATTATTCCTTCAATAAAACTTTGTTTTAATGTCTAACAGGGCATCAGTCTAGTATTTTCACTAAGACAGCATGAATGCATATTCATAGTTCAATAAGAGAATATAAGAGAAAAACAAATAAACACAAAAGTCACTGCTACTTACAGATTTTACAACACTGCCAAGAACCTATATTGCTGCATCATCTATCAGCAAAATTAAGTGTTCCTTTAAACAGTTCTCTCCACCTTCAAAAGAGCTTAAATGTGCCCGGCACTCTGATGGCCAGATGCATATTCACATTACAGAAAGGCTGCATCACTTTAATATTCTCATATGAACTATCTCGTTTTTCAGAACTTAAATAAATAATGAAAATGACTCACTTCCACCCACATACTGATCAACAAACAATTCTCAGCCAGGAATATGAAAAAGCAACACAGATATCTGAGTTATCATTAATGTAGCTACCACTGTTGGGTGGATGAATAACCACCAGAGGCAGCGTTTCTTGACAGGTTTGCTTTGTCAACATGACGTCAGCAGCAATTCTAATAAATACAATTCTTGAAGTAATGATAAGGTCTAAGGGGGCACATAGGTTGTGGATTGCAGCTCACCACTACCATCATGTGGCAGCAGACTTACATTACTATAGTTTTCTAATTCATTGAACCTGCAGATGGTATTGTATGATCTAATTTATTTTTAACTTGTAGCACCTTTTGCAGATTTTTTTAAAAAGTTTGTATAATTAAAATAGAATTTACTTTAATTCAGCCTTATAAGTATAAAACTAAGCACACTGCTGTCCAGTCAATTCTGACTCAAGCTAATTGGACAAAATTCATACCCACTTTGATTAATGACATACATTGCATAATGAATTCATGAAAATAAACAATGCAACCCTGGACAAAAAAAGAAAATAGATTAGAGTTGTTCAGTCTGCATACATGGGTGTAATTATTTAAAATAAAGATAAAGAAACATGTCTCAAGTTATGCCACATTGTCTGAGAAGAAACACTGGATGTCTAGGATCAAGAGAAGAAAGAAGGAGCTAATATTAATAAAAATATTTGCTCTGAAAAATGGCTTATATACGTCATTCATTCTTAACTATAATAAAATGAGATAAATCTCAATATATTTCATGTTTACACCTGAGTGAGCTGGGTCTTAGGAGTTTAAATAATTGCTCTAGGTAAAAATATTAGAGCCTGAACTCAGCTGCTCTATTTGACCAACAATCAGAAACTCATGCCCACATTTCCACCCACTACCAAATCCACCCAGAGACAGGTGGTGAGTGTCTCAGTGCTGCCAAACAAATGACCAGAGTAACACACCCATCCAGTTTCTCAGATATATTAAAACAAAATAAAAAATCAGGGTGAAGAAAGCCAACATGTTATGGACAAATAAGTACAGTAACACCATAATGTCTCAGAGATAATAGAAAACTTGAAATCACACACACATATACACAAAAAAAGGACAAGATAGCTCAAGCAAGTGACCAAAATACAGGTACAGAAAATCTTCCAGAGGAAGAAATGGTGTTGGGACTACCTGATAAGGACTTCAAAATAATTATATTTAAGATCCTTCAACAGATTAAGAAAAAAATTAAGGAGAACAAACACAACAACAAGATAATCATAGACACACACACAAAAAAAATCACAAGCAAAACTCTAGAATTCATGAAAATAATGCAAGAACAAATTGACAAAATAAACAATTAGCAACCATGCAAAAAACAGCAGCAACTAGTAATCCAGAAGATTAACACTAAAATTTTAGAAATAGGTCATTTTGGAAGGACAAAGAAGTAGAATGGAAGCAATAAAAGAGAGAATCAGTGAAACTGAAGACAAATCCCTTAATACTAATCTAGTAGAGGAACAATCAGATAAAAGAATGAAGAAAATAATGAAAGCCTAAGAATTATATGGGATGCCATCAAAAGAGATAATTTAGAAGTGATCAGAATCCCAGAACAGGAAGAAACAAACAAAACATAAAAAATTATCATCAAGAGTATTAACCACATAATCTAACAATAAGCAAGAAATGGTGGTGATATGAAGAAAATATTTTTTTAAATAAACAACCAAGCCTCACTTTCTTGGATATAAACACTGATGACAAGATTTAGTTAGATAAAAACTTACATATGTTAGGAAGTAACTATTATGGACTACGGAGAAATGATATGCAGATATTGATGCAAGTTGTAGATTTGCTTCCCTGAAAGTTAAGTCTTATGTTTTGATTTCTCATACATTTTTGAAAAAATTATTTTAATTTATGATCTATTATAAACATTTCTTGCAACATTTTCATTGTTTGTTGTTAGGGGCCATTGTACATAGCAACTCTATGTACAACAGAAAGAAATATTGCCCGATACTGTGTCAACCTCACAATTGTTTCTACGGCTGAGCCCAGTGTTATTGCCACTGTGCCACTCCATCTCGTTGGGGGTCTTCCTCTCTTCCTCTGACCCTCCACTTTACCCAACATGATATCCTTCTCCAGGGACTGGTCCCTCACGATAATATGCCCAAAGTATGAGAGATGACGTTTGGCCATCCTGGCTTCCAAAGAACATTCTGGCTATATTTCTTCCAACACAGATCTGTTTGTTCTTTTGGCAGTCCATAACACTAGTGTGATACTGTGGGTTAATGCCTCTTGGTCTATGTACAACATTTTCATGAGCACAATTAAATAATCCAGAATACTCATTCTCTGAAATGTTGTCTATAGCTTGTCTTGGGCCACAATCGAAAGCCTTTGCATGGTCAATAAAACACTGGTTAACATCTTTCTGGTATTCTGTGCTTTCAACAAAGATCCATCTGAAGTCAGCAATGATATCCTTCATTCTACATCCTCTTCTGTATTTGGCTTGAACCTCCGGAAGTTTTCTGTCAATGTATGGTTGCATCTGTTTTTTACTTGCATGCAATGTTAATGAGAGTGTTATTGATTTCTCCATTCTGTTGGGTCACCTCTATTTTCACTGTAGTTCTACAAAAAGACTAACTAGATAAATAAATTTCCTGTAGAATTTATTAAATTTTATCATGTTATGAAAACAAAACAAAACAAAAAATTGTCAATGATTTGTTGGAAGAAAACTTCCCTAATAGCATGAAAGTGATGATGGCATCCACTCAAGAAGTTAAATGAGCTTCAAATAGGATAGACTCCAAAAGAAAATTACCAAGACGTCTCATAACTTTCCAAAATTGAAAACAAAGATTAAATTCTTAGCAGACTAGAACAAAAATCACCTACAAAAGAGAACCAATAAGTCCAAGCTCTGATTTCTCAACACAAATTATGCAAACAAGAAGGTAATGGGATATGCAAGGGTAAATCAACTTAAAACAAAATATGTTTAAACATGTCTTGGCAATCCGTGGCAGGCTGCAGACAAGTTCTTTCAGTAATACACTTCTCTGAGTCTCAGTGTTGTTGTTGTTAAGTTCCATGGAGTCGATTCCAACCCATAGCGACCCTGTATAGGGTTTCCAAGGAGCAGCTGGTGAGCTTGAACCACCAGCCTTGCAGTTCAAATGACTTTGCAGTCTGATGCATTAGCCCACAGCGCGCCCAACAGGACTCCTGATCTCATTAGGCTGCTTTAAAAAAAAAAAAAAGATGCCTTATGCACCATGAAAAAAAAACATTATTTTAAGGTCAGGGCTAGTATCAATCTTTAACAAAATTCAAGTGGACATCTTTCCAAATCATTGAAACTTTGCAACAAGTTTACAGGATGCAACCCCACATGAGACAATAGATTTTTAGAAGTATCAAGCATTTTTAGGAAAGTCAGGAAGACCTCACAAATGATCAAAGAGAAAGCGGACCATCAATCTTGATGAATGAAAAAACTATGGTTGAAGTCTAGAAACTGGTGGAAGAAGAGTGCAGAATTATCACTGATGCATTAGCTACTGAAGCTGGGCTCTCATGTGGTTTGGCATTTCAATGTTATGCAAACATCTTGACCTTAGCAAGCTTTTGGCTGGTGGGTGCCAAAAGTTTTGCACAAAGATCAGCAGCTAGCTCAAAGAGTTAATTGTTTTATCAGTCTTTTTAGAAGATGAAAGTTCGTGAAGATTACTTAATTAAATAAATCTTAAACTGGGGTGTCTTGAATCTACCAATATAATCTAGAGTCTAAGGTTCAATCTAACCAGGGGCTTTTGAAGAACTCTGCTACATCATTTAAATTCAAGGCAGAGAGCTCCATTCAGAAGGTTGTGACTGTTTTGTGAGATCCTAAAGGGGTAACATTGACAGGTTTTCTCCAAGTACACGGGATGATTATGGTGGGCTTATTATGAGGAAGTCTAAAGAAAACTGAAAACTGCACTGGTGAGAAAAAGTTCAGGAAAGTTGCCTAAGGAACTTTTTTCTCCCCATAAAAACAATGCAGTTGCTCATTCTTCAAAGATAACAAGGACTGTCCTATGAGAATTTCATTGGGCATCCTTGCCCCATCTTTCCTATAGCCCTGATATTGCCACTTCAGACTTCATTTTGTTCCCCAAACTCAAAGAACATGGAAAAGGAACACAATTTTAGTCCCTTGAAGATGTCAAAACTGCTGTTTTGATGTGGTGTAAATCAAAAAGGGCAGCATTATTTGGGGAAGGATTAGAGAGATGGAAATAACATCTTCAGAAGTGTATAGATCTAGATGGAGGATAGTTGAAAAACAATAGCTTCACATTTACTTATTTTTGTTTAAAATTAATTTCTATGATTTTCGACAGCAGTATTTTTTAATTACTCTCATATATAACAACCTTAAAGAAAAAAACCTGCCAACCAGAATTGTATATTCAGTAAAATCATTCCTCAGATATGATGGTGACATTTTAAGTCATTTCCAGACAAACAGAAATAAAGAGAATCTGTAAAACATCACACCAACCTTACAAAAAAATGTTAAAGAAAGTCCTTTGGACAGAGATCCAACAGCATGGCATAAAAATCTGAGATTAAGACAGAAGGAACATCACCCAGAAACAAACCCAGGCAAAAAAATGTTTTCAAAAATAAACTTGAAAGACTGATAATAAGGAACCAGAGACATCAGTCAATAATGATGACATCAAAAAGGAAAAAGATTAACTAAATGGTATAGTTTCAGAGCTTCTAAATGGAAAGAAAATCAAGACTATATCAAGACAGAACAGACTGTTTTAAAGTTAGGAAGAAAATAATAAATTACAGTGTAACCACAAAGAAAATTAATAAACTTCACCAAAATAAAGAAGAAAAAACTCATAAGGACACAGTCAACACAAAGGCCACAGCAATGAGAGAAATGAAAAAATACCTATCATAAACAAAATGAACTCAGCACAGAAAAATAAACAGAATAAAAAAGTAATCAGCAGCACAAAAAAAGACAGCAGTAAATTCATATCCATCGATAATTACCTTGAATATAAATGGATTAACTGTACTAGTCAAGAGACAAAGTGTGATAGAATTAATCAAAAAAACATGACCCAACAATATGCTATCTACAAGAGACACAAATACTTAGATAATAAAAAGATAAGAATAAACTAAAATCAAAAGGATGGAAAAACACATATAAAGAAATTGTTGTTGTTAAGTGCCATTGAGTCGGTTCCGACCCATAGCGACCCTGAACAGGGTTTCCAAGGCTGTAAATCTTTACAGGAGCAGCAAGTCTCATCTTTCTCCCGCGGAGCAGCTGGTAGTTTCAAACTGCTGACCTTGCGGTTCGCAGTCTGATTCATAACCACTACGCTACCAGAGCTCCTTATAGCAATCAAAAAAAAGAGGAGTGGCAAAATTAATTTCTGATAAAATATACATTAAGACAGAAACTAATACAGGAGACAAGGAAGGTCATTTTATAATGATTACATTTTCAATTAAAGAAAACTTAAGCATAATAAATAGCTACACACCCAACGAAAAGGCCACAAAATACATAAATACACTATAACAGAAATGAAAAGAGAAATAGACAACTCTATAATAATAATAATTTTAAAACACCACTTCCGATGAAGGACAAAACAACAAGAAAGAAATTCAGTGAAGATACCAAAGGGGTAAGCAACACAATTAACTTGACTTCATAGACATACATAGAAAACTCCATGAAGCAGCACCACATTATACATTCTTTTTCACTGCATTCTCCAGAATGTTCCAATCTATGCTCCAGAATAGACCATATGTCAGGACACAATCAAGCCTTAATACATTACAACTACTGAAATAGCCCAAAGCTCCTCAGATCACAAAGCTATAAGTTAGATATCAAAAA
>NW_006409064.1:573484-582733 GCF_000296735.1 Chrysochloris asiatica
AACAACAACAACAACATAAATAACTTTATCTCAACAAATTTGAAAACCTGGAAGAAAGTGACAAATTTCTAGAAACAAACTACCAACCTAAACTAACACAGACTGAGGTATAAAATTTGAACAAAACCATAACAAAAGAAGAAATTGAACAGGTCTTAAAAAAAATTTTTTTAACTCCCAACAACAAAAAAATACTTTGACCCAGATATTTTCCCTGGACAATTTTATCAAACACTCAAAGAACTGACACCAATTCTACTCAAACTATTCCAAAACACAGAAAAGGATGGACTGTTCCTGAATTCATTTTATAAAGCAAGCATAACCCTAATATCAAAACTAGACAAAGGCACCACTAAAAAAGAAAATCATAGGCCAATATCTCTCAAGAACATAGATGAAAAGTTCCCAATAAAATTCTAGCAAACAGAATCTAACATCGTATTTTTAAAAATACATATGACCAAGTATGATTCACACTGGAGTCATGGTGTGGTGCTGCGGGTTAATGCATCAGACTGCAAAGCCGTTTGAACTGCAAGGTCAGCAGTTCAAGCTCACCAGTTGCTCCTTGGAAACCCTATATAGGGTCGCTATGGGTCGGAACCGACTCAAGGCGCACTTAACAACAACAATGATTCACATCAGGTATACAAGGGTGTTTCAGCATAGAAAAACAATCAACCTAAGCCACCACAGAAACAAAACAAAGGAAAACAACCATAGTATCAATTCAATTAGAAAAGGCATTTGAGGAAACCCAATACCCATTCCTGATAAAAGCTCTTAACAAAATCAGAATAGAAGGGAAATTCCTCAACATAATTAAGGGCATATTCACAAAGTCAATGACCAACATTATGCTCAATGGAAAGAAACTGAAAGAATTCTACTTGGGAACTAGAACCAGACAAAGATACATTCTGTCACCACTCCTATTTAGTACTGTATCTGAAGTACTAGCCAGAGGAATGAGGCAAGAAAGGGAACTTACAGGATATCCAATTGATAAGGAAGGAGTCCTGGTGTGGCGCTGTGGGTTAATGCACCAGACTGCAAAGTCATTTGAACTACAAGGTCGGTAGTTCAAGCTCACCAGCTGCTCCTAGGAAACCGGATACAGGGTCGCTACGGGTCGGAATTGACTTGAGGGCACTTAACAACAACAACTGATCAACAATTGATAAGGAAGAGTCCTGGTGTGGCGCTGTAGGATAAGCACGTGACCTGAACTCACCAGCCACTCCTTGTAAGTGGGAACCAACTTCACAACACTTCACAGCAACAATTGATAAGGAAGAAATAAAAAAATTAAAAAAAATAATCTGTATTCACAGATTATATGATGTTATACATAGAAAATCTCAGAGACTCGAAAAGAAAGCTGTTGGAACTAGTGGAAACATTCATCAAAATGTCAGAAAGAAGATGAACATACAAAATTCAGTAAGATTCCTCTACACTAACAAACAGAACTCTGAAAAGGACAATATGAAAAACAATATAAGTTATGATAGTCATACAAAAGATGAGATACTTGGGGGGAAACCTAACCAGAGACACAGAAAACTACAAAATACTACTACAGGAAGCCAAAAGAGTTTTATATAAATAGAAAAACCTCCATGCTCATGAATAGACTTAACATTGTACAAATATCAATGATACTCAAAGAGATCTACAGATACAATACAGTCTTGATCCAAATTCCACCATCATTCTTTAAAGACATGGACAAACTAATCATAAGCTTTAAATGGAAAGAAAACAGACACTAATTAAAGCACTATTACAAGTCTAATCTTTCAACAAACTGATACAGTGCTGGAGGAGCTGACTCATCTATGCCAAGAAACTGAAAACAGCTACCTGGCCAGCCAACTAAAAGAAATCCATATCTGTGCGCACTCCACCCAATGGAATGAAGAGGTGACCCAATGGAATGAAGAAATCATCAAACAATATTATTATCACATGCAAGTAATCTTTGTTGAAGATAATTCAAAAGCTGTTGCAACATTACAATGACAGGGAACTGCCAGAAATTCAAACAGATTCAGATCTAGGGTTATCATTACTGATATCAGCTAGATCTTGGCTGAAAGCACAGAACACAAGAAAAATGTTTTTTTGTGTTGTTGGATGTTGTCAAGTCAGTTCTGGCTCATAGTGACCCCATGCACAAAAGAATGAAACACTGCCAGGTCCTGCACCATCCTCACAATTGTTCTTACACGTGAGCTCACCACAGCTGCTCTGTGCCAATCTACCTCCTTGAGGGTCTTCCTCTTTTTTGCTGATCTTCAACTTTACCAAACATAGTGTTTTTCTTTAGGGACTGGTCCCTCCTGATAACATATCTGAAGTATGTAACAGAAAGTGTCACCATCCTACTTTCCAAGGAACACTCTGACTGTACATCTTCAAACACAGATTGGTTTGTTTTGGGGGCAGTTCATGGTACTTTTAATATTCTCCTCCAGCACCATAACTCAAATGCATCAATTCTTCTATGGTCTTCCTTATCCACTGCCCAACTTTTACATGCAAATGAGGCTACTGAAAATACCAAAGCTTGGGTAAGGCACACCTTAGCCCTTAAACAGACATCTTTGCTCTTGAACACTTAAAAAAAAGTCTTCTGCAGCACATTTGCTTCATGCAATATGCCTTGTGATTTCTTGACTGCTGTTTCCATGAGTGTTAATAGTGAATACAAGCAAAATGAAGTCTTTGATAACTTCAATCTTTTCTCCATTTATCATGATGTTATTTGTTGGTCCAGTGATGAGAACTTTTGTTTTCTTTACATTGAAGTGCAACCCATGCTGAAGGTTGTGGTCTTTGATCATCATCAGCAAGTATTTTGAGTCCTCTTCACTTTCAATAAGCAAGATTGCAAGATTGTACCATCTACATATTGCAGGATATTAATGAGTCTTCCTCCAAACCTGATGCCATGTTCTTCTTCATATAACCCAGCTTATTGGACTATTTGCTAAGCATACAGATTGAATAAATATAGTGAAAGAACACAATCTTAGCACACAACTGTCCTGATTTTAAACCATTCAGTGTCCCCTTGTTCTGTTCAAATAACTGCCTCCTGCTCTATGCACAGGTTCCTCATGAGCACAATCAAGTGTTCCGGAATACTCATTCTCAGCAATGTTGTCCATAGCTTGTCATGATCCACACAATCTAAAGGCTTTGCATGGCCAATAAAACATAGGTAAACATCTTTCTGATATTCTCTGCTTTCAGTCAAGATCCATCTGCCACCAGCAATGCTATCTTTCATTCCATTTCCTTGTCCGAATCTGACTTGAACCTCTGGCCGTTCCCTGTTGATGTGCTGTTGCAGCGATTTTTTAATTACCTTTAGCAAACTTTTACTAGTATGCAATATAAATAATATTGTCTGATGATTTCTGCATTGTATTAAGTCATCTCTCAGTGGAAGGAGCACAAATCTTCAAATCAGTTAGCCAGTAGTCCAAATTTCTTAGCATAGATAAGTGAGTGCCTCCAATGCAGCATCAGTTTGTTGAACTGTTTCAATTTGTATTCCCTCAATTCCTTGAACCTTATTCTTTGCCAATGCCTTCAGTGTACCTTGAACTTCTTCCTTCTGTAACATTGGCTCTTGACCATATGCTACCTCTTGAAATGGTTTAACATTGACCATTTCTTTTTGGTAGAATGACTCTATTTTGTCTGTTGTTGTTGTTAAGTACTGTGGAGTCGGTTCTGACTCATAGTGACCCTCTACAGAGTTTTCGAGGCTGTAAATCTTTGCGGGAGCAGAACACCTCATCTTTCTCCAATGGAACAGCTGGTAGTTTCGAACTGTTGACCTTGTGGTTGGCAGCCTGACTTGTAATCATTACACTATCAGAGCTCCCTTTAATATTTCAAGTTAAGGCTTGAATTTTTTTCTTCAGTTACTCATCTTGAGAAATGCATGTTCTTCCATTTGTTTTTCTAACTCCAGATCTTTGCACATTTCATTATAATAACCTACTTTGTCTTCTTGAGCTGCCCTTTGAAATTTTCTGTTCAGCTCCTTTACCTCCTCATTTCTTCCAATTTTTTTTAGCATCTCTACACTGTACAGAAGGAGCTCTGGTAGCATAGTGGGCTGCTAACCTCAAGGTCAGCAGTTTGAAACTACCAGCTGCTCCATGGGAGAAAGATGAGGTTTTCTGCTCCCGTAAAGACTTATAGCCTCAGAAACCCTGTACAGGGTCACTATGAGTCGGAACCAACTCCACGGCACTCCATCACCACCACACTGTACAGAAAGTTTCAGTCTCTTCTGACATACATTTTGGTCTTTTCCATCTTTCTTATTTCCTTAATGACCTTCTGCTTTCTTTCTGTATGATGTTCTTGATGCCATCCCACAATTCTTTTGATCTTCGGTTATTAGTATCTCATGCATCAAATCTGTTCTTGAGGTGATCTTTAAATTCAAGTAGAATATGTTCAAGGTCATATTTTGAGCAATTGATGGTCAGTTCCACAGTCTGCCCATGACCTTGTATGGCTGATGCTATTGAGTCTTTCCACAGTATCTTCCCACAAATGTAGTCAATTTGATTTCTATGTATTCCATCTGGTGAGGTCCATGTGTATAATCACCTTTAATGTTGTTTTAACAAGGTACGTTCAGTGAAGAAGTTATTGGTCATGCAAAATTCTATGATGCGCTCTCCAACAATTACCCTATTGTTGCTAACATTGTGTCAGTCCAGCTTGTTGGGATCTTCCTCTTTTTTGCTGCCCCTCTACTTTATCAAGCTTGATGTCTTTCTCCAGGGACTGGTCCTTCCTGACAACATAGCCAAAAAACAAGAGACAAAATCGTGTCATAGAAGTTGGTAAAAGTCTTCAATTTCAGCATCACTGGCTTTAGTGGTTGGTGCATAAATTTGAATAAAAGTGATATTAACTGGTTTTCCTTGGTGTTGTTGTTCATGTTATTAAGTGCCACAGAGTTGATTCCAGCTCATAGTGATCCTGTGTAGGGTTTCTAAGGAGCGGTTGGTGAGTTTGAAACTTGTGGTTCAAACAGACCTTGTGGTCCAGTGCTTTATCCCACAGTACCACACCAGGACACCAGGTCTTCCTTAAAGCCATATGGATATTATCCTATCACAGACAGCATTGTACTACAAGATAGATCTTGAAATGTTCTTTTTGATGATGAATGTGATTTCATTCCTCTTCAATTTGTTGCTCCCAACATAGTAAACATTATGATTGTCAGAGTCAAAATGGCCAATACCAGTCCATTTCAGCTCCCTTGTTGTTGTTGTTGAGTATCATCGAATCGATTTAGATCCATAGTGACCCTGTGTAGGGTTTCCAAGGAGCATCTGGTGAGTTTGAACCACCGACTTTGCAGTTCAAATGGCTTTGCAGTCTGGCACATTAACCCACAGCCCCACACCAGGAGCTCCGTAATGTCTAGGATATTAATCTTTGTGTGTTCCATTTCATTTTTGATGACTTCCAATTTTCCTTGATTCATATACTCCATCATCCCAACATTTCAACTATTAATGGATGTTTGCAGCTGTTTCTTTATTTTGAGTTGTGTCTCATCAGCAAATGCAGGTCCTGAAAGCTTTACTCCATTCACATCATTAAGGTCAACTTGACTTTAGAAGGCATCTCTTCCCAAGTCACATTTTGAGTGTCTTCTGACCAAAGAATTCATCTTCCAGCACTGTATGTGACAATGTTCTGCTGCTGTTCCTAAGGTTTCCAGTGGCTAACCATTCAGAAGTAGTCCGCCTCTCCTTCCTACTCTCTCTTAGTCTAGAGGCTCTGCAAAACCAATCCACCATGGGTGGCCCTGCTAGTATTTCAAATACTGGGTAGCATAGCTACCTGTGTCATAGCAATACCAGAGTATGACAAACTGACAGATGAGTGGTGGAAGAGGTATATGTGGGTAAGTCAAAAAGTATTGCTACAAAATCCTAGCCATCTATATTAAACAAAAATATAGAAAGGAGAAGCAATTGTTTCTCAACATATCCTCCATCTCTGTCCATATATTTCTGCAGGCAATGTTTCCATCTCTAACCGTTCCCTGAAGAATTCTGGGGTCTTCAATTGACACCACAACAAAACAGCCAGTTTGGATATTCTCAAGGGGCTCAAATTATGTACCTTTTCAATGTTCTTTGAGTTTGAGGAACAAATCGGTGTCTGATGGGGCAAGACCAGGGCTGTAGAGTGGATGGAGTAAGGCTTCCCAATTAAATTCTCATAGGACAGCCCTTGTTACTTTTGGAGAATGAGCAAGTGTACTGTTGTAATGGATAAGCTTCCTCAATGCAACTTTACTGGTCTTTTCTCATCAAAGCAGTTTTCAATTTTCTTAAAACTTTATAATAAGCCCGTATGATTATCCTGTGTCTTTGGAGAAAATCAGCCATGATTACCCCTTTGGGATCCCCCCAAAAACAGTTGCCATAACCTTCTTAACTGAACACCTTGCCTTGAATTTAACTGGGCCATGAGATCCCCTCAGAAACTATTGTTTTAATTGGAACATTTGTTTAAAAAGAACTTTTTTGTTTGTGAATTGAGTGGTTTACAGAGCAGATAACCAGTTTTACATTCAACAAATCAGATGCTTCATTTCCTCTAGATTGCAATCCCCTCCATTTAACATCACTTATCCTACTTCCTCTCTGTGATTCTTACTTCTTTTCCTCCTTATTACTCCTCTGAATTTTGTCCTTAAGTAAACACTGCCCTCTTGATCTTGAATTCTTGGCCTTTTCATGGTGTGTGTGTGCCTTACTAGTGTTGTGTCCTTCCTATTGCTTAACTGAAAACTGAGTCAAGTGGATGAGTTTAGTTCCAGACCTTAAGGGTGACCAAGGTCAGGGTTCCACCCATCTCTATCTGACCAGTAAACATGATGTTTTTTTCGTTTGTTTTTTTTATGATTTTGAGTTTTGTTCCACATTTTTTCCCACTCTATCCAGGACCTACTAATATGATCTGTTTCAGAGCAGTTGGCAGTAGTTTCAGAGCATTTCTCATTATGGAAAAAAAATTCCTCATTGCAACCTTCTGAATAATCTAGTTCTTCTGGTCTCCAGGTCATGGAGATGGATGGCCCCGTAGTCTATTAGTCTTCAGTTTCCATCACCCTACTTTCCTCCACACAGGGGATGGCCAATGGTTGCACCTTAGATAGTCATTCATGAGCTTTTAAGACCCCAATTGCTACTCACCAAAGTAGGATGTAGAACATTGTCTTTGTGGAGTATATTATGCCAATTGACCTGCTTCCCCTGAGACTAGGATTGATTAGACCTTTTCTTGAAGGCACTCTAATCAGACTAAGATAAGCATATTAAACAGGGAATTTATCTGCATCAATCTACTGACTGCAGAGACATGTTTTAAAACGTTTGTTTGGAATTAACCTGTGTATGTATGAACGGAAATCCTCGTAGCAATACTGTTTTGTTTACCCTCATATATTCACGGGTATACTCCCATTTTCCTTCTCACATCTGTTCAACGTGCCTGAATACCTACGTGTCCACTCATTTATGTTATTTGTTATTACTCTTATTGCAGGGTTGTGTGCACAACAGTATTTGCCTTTGTTACCTTTTACTCTTCTGTAGTAGCTGTCCCGCGGAAGAAAAATGAGGCTTTCTGCTCCCGTAAAGATTTACAGCCTCTCAAACCCTGTACAGGGTCACTATGAGTTGGAACTGACTCCACGACACATAACAACAACCTCCCAAATTAAAGAGAAGTTGCATGCAGCATCAATGGATGCCCCCCAAAAAGTAATTGGATAAAATTTATCAGTAGCTTATTGGGAAAAAAAAACTTCTGGGTACAATAGGAATAACAGAAACTTACTCAAATGCAACCACCACTCGTCTGTCAGTTTGTTGTACTGTGGTGGCTTGTGAGTTGCTGTGACTCTGAAAGCAATGCCACCAACATTTTAAATACCAGCAGGGTTACCCATGGTGGACAGGTTTCAGATGAGCTTCCAGACAAAGACAGATTAGGAAGAAGGAGTGACGAACTACTTCCTAATATTTGGTCACTGAAAACCTTATGAATAGCAGAGAAACACTGTCAGGTATAGTGTCAGAAAATGAGCCCCTCAGGTTGAAAGGCACTCAAAATGCGACTGGGGAAGAGCTGCCTCCTCAAAGTAGAGTTGACCATGATGACGCAAATGGAATAAAGCCCATGGGAGAAAGGCCCACGGGACCTTCATTTGCTGATGGATCACAACTCAAAATGAAGAGAAACAGCAGTAAACATCCATTGAAAATCTGAACTCGGGATGTACGAAGTATGAACCTGGGAAAATTGGAAGTTGAAAGGGAACGCATAAACATCGATTGATGATGGGGACTGGTATTGGCCATTTTGAATTTGAAGACCATGTGGTTTACTATGCCGGAAATGACAAATTGAAGAGGAATGGTGTTGCATTCATTGTCAAAAAGAAATATTCAGATCAATCAGGAGGTACAACGCTGTCTGTGATAGGATAATATCCACGCACTCACATGGAAGCCCAGTTAATACCACTATGATTCAAATTTACGCACCAACCACTAAAGCCAGTGAGGATGAAATAGAAGAATTTTACCAACTTCTTCAACTGAAGGTGACCAAACATGCAAACAAGATGTATTGATCATTACTGGTGATTGGAATGCAAAGGTTAGGAGTCAGGAGGAAGGATCAGGAGTTGAAATATGTAGTCTTCGTGCTAGAAATGATGCTGGAGAATGCATGATAGAACTCTGCAAAATCAATGATTTGTTCATTTCAAATACCTTCTTTAGACAGCATAAGAGACATGGACCTCACCAGATAGAATACATAGAAATCAAATTGACTACATCTGCGGAAATAGATGATGGAAAAGCTCCATATCATCAGTCAAAACAAGGCCAGGGGCAGACTGTGGAACAGACTATCAATTATTCATATGCAAATTCAAACTGAAGCTGAAGAAAATGAAAACAAGTCCATGAGAGCCAATATATGACTTTGAGTATATCCCACCTGAATTCAGAGACCATCTGAAGAACAGATTTGATACATTGAACACTAAAGACAGAAGACCAGAAGAGTTGTGAAATGACATCAAGAACATCACATGTGAAGAAAGCAAAAAGTCATTAAGAAGACAAGAAAGAAGGAGAAGGTCAAAATGGATGTCAGAAGAAACAC
>NW_006409064.1:585108-586894 GCF_000296735.1 Chrysochloris asiatica
AATCAATTGCTTAGGCCACGGCCGTCTGGGCTCTGGGCGCTGCCATGTTGGAGGCTCAGGGCCTGAGCAATGGCTGCGAGCGCGGCTGCTAGAGCGCAAACGCGGCTGCTGGAGCGCAGGCCCGACCTGCTCAACTCGGAGGGTGCTGGAAGTGTGGCCCACTTTACCTAGGTGGTTCAGAGGCCTTCACGGAGCCAGACGAGCTGAGGGAGGCAGGTATTACTGCCTTACCGACGGTGCGCTCAAAGGAACCCGGCTTCAAGACAGGGTCTGAGGTCGAGGATCTAAGGTGACTCTTCATGCCAGCGCTGGACAAACCCGAGACCGAACTGCTTAGTCACTTCCACCAGTGCGTGGCCTTCATTGGCTAGGCCTGAGCGGCGGGCTGCGCACTGTTGACACACTGGATGAAAGGGGTTTGAGTGGCAGCTGAAATTATGCAAAGCAATGGGATTGAAGTTGATACCTCTAGTCCAATTTATAAGCAATATCGTTTACAAAAGGTTACAGAAAATATCCAGAATTGCTGAATTTACCTCAGGAACTCTTTACTGTTGACCCAACCACGTTTCACAAGGGTTGAAAGATGAGGGTCTTTATAAATGTAGAAAGTGCAGGTAATCCTTCTAGCATTTTGGATCATAATGAAGAGAAAATGACATAATCTTTCATGGTTACAACAGGCAGTTGCGCTCAATGTAAATCTTATTTCACTGAACCTGTACAACGCATGGGATCCACTCTGTTGGGAGTGATAGATGGGCAGTTTCATTGCCTAAAATGCAGTGCCAACTTGGGTTCCTTCAACTAGTATGGAGAACAGTGCTCTTGTGGGAGATGGCTAACACCTGCTTTTCAAATACGTAAGAACAAAGTGGATGAAATGAAAACACTGCCTGTTGGGGATCACAAACAAGAAAAATATAAACTTGTGACATTTCATTCCTTTGGAAAAAAAACCTGATGATGATAACCTGATGATGTAACCCTGCTATGCATTGTGACTTTTGACAAATTTTCTAGTTTTTAGGTTACCAACAGTTCATTTGAAATGTGAGAAGATAAAATCACTTGCTGTGACTTAGAAACTTGGTTAGTTTGCTATGTAGGTACAACATAAGGAAATAAAAATATTAAAATCATATATTACATTTCATTTGATATTAAAATCTTCTGTACCCATAGATACATCATTTCCTAGAATTTAAAAAGTTCTAATTTTTGCAATGTTAGTTATGTGATGTTAAGGTCGAGATACACAAAATTATGTACAAAAGTTAGAAATGTTAGTGTTTAAAGATATTTTTTTACTTCCAGATATGTAAAGCAGGCTGATTTGACCATATTTAGAAATTTCTTTCTTTCTTGTTCTCTGTTTTAATGGTCATCAGAAAATGTAAAATATGTCTGGATTATTCTTGAAAATTTTGAAAAGCACCAATAAAAATGTGAATTTTCTGTTTCTGTTTAGAATCTAAATTGTTTGAAAATCATGTTTGAGATACCTCTAGAGGTAATGCACTAAACAAAATGTATTAATGTGAGGTATATTTTTAATGAAATTTTTTTTTTAATTCTTAAAGCACAAAAGTGGGAGTAATTTTAAGTGTAAAGGAAACAAAATGATAATCCTCTTTTTTAAAATGCCTGCCTTAATTTTTGAAATGTATAGAATTGTGTTATGGATGATTCTTGAGAAAATCTCAATATAGGGCCCAAAGCCTTTGGAAGCTTCCAAAAGACATTTTCTTGTGAGAATACAAAGTATTGCTGACAGTTGTTCTTA
>NW_006409064.1:588549-589796 GCF_000296735.1 Chrysochloris asiatica
TGTTGTCCCTAGCTTGTCATGATCCACACAATCAAAAGCCTTTGTGTAGTCAATAAAGCACAGGTAAACATCTTTCTGATATTCTCTGCTTTCAGCCAAAATCCATCAGACATCAGTAATGCTATCCCTTGTTCCACGGCCTCTTCTGAATCTGGTGTGAAAACCCTATAGGACAGAGTAAAACTGCTCAGTCGGGTTCCCAAGGCTAGAAATCTTTACAGGAGCAAACAGCTTTACCTTCTCCTGTGACCTTGCAGTTAGCAGCCCAACGCATAAGCCACTATGCCACCAGGACTCCAACAAACATTTAAGTGCTTCAACTTAATACCCATAGGATCAAAGCTGCATGGAACACTGCATCAGCACAGGAAGGGCAGCTATCCTAGGGAGTCATATGAACTCACAGACATTCTGCATTACTGAGAAATAAATCGTTTTATATTATGTTACAAACATTATGAATTATTTGCTATCATAGCACAAGCTAGGCTAGCTAGACTTACATACCCCTAGTAAGCAGTAAGAAGAGCATGAAATCTATGCAGACTTTTCAGGTGATGCCCAGGAGAATAACTGACAGGGACAAATATATCATAAGGCAAAATCAAGCGCAATTTAGAGATAGAGATAAATATAGATACACTGTTGTTGTTTAGTGCTATCGAGCCAATCCCAACTCATAGCAACCTTGTAGAGGGTTTCCAAGGAACAGATGGTGGGTTTGAACTGCTAACCCTGTAGTTCCCAATCCAGTGCTGATACTACAGAGCCACACCAGAAGTACATAGCCATTTGTGCAGCAGGTCTGCTTTAAAGTGTTGAAGAGCAAAGCTGTCACTTTCAGGACTAGGGTGGGCCTGACTCAAGCCATGATATTTTCAATATCCTCATATGTATGCGAAAGTTGGACAATGAATAAAGAAGATCATAGAAGAATTGATGCATTTGAGTTATAGTGTTGGAGGAGACTTTTTAAAGTACCATGGACTGCCAAAAGAACAAACAGATCTATATTTGAAGAAGTACAGCCACAGTGCTCCTTGGAAGCCAGAATGGTCAAATTTCATCTCTCACACTTTGGACATTTATCAGGAGGGCCCAGTCACTGGAGAAGGATGTCATGTTTGGTGAAGTGAAGGATCAGAGAAAAAGAGGAAGACATCCCCCCCACCCCCCACCCCCAGTGAGATGGGCTGGCCCAGTGGCAGCAGCAATAGGCTCCGGTGTAACAATGATTGTGAGATTGG
>NW_006409064.1:590941-592056 GCF_000296735.1 Chrysochloris asiatica
ATATCATTAATATCACATGCAATTAAAACTTTCCTTAAAGATCATTTTTAAATGGCTACCGCAGTACAGGGAACTACCCAAAATTCAAGCTGAATTCAGAAGAGGACATAGAACAAGGGATTTCATTCTAATGTCATAAGGATCTTGGCTAGAAGTAGAGAATACCACAAAGATGGCTATCTGTGTTTTATTGACAATACAAATAAATTAGACTGTGGGGATCATAATACATTATATATAATACTGTGTTCATGAAGAACTTGTACAAACAAGGGACAGTTACTGGAACAGAAAAAAAGGATGCTGGTGGATTAAAACCAGGAAAGGTGTTCATCAGGGTTGTATCCTTCCACCATATTTATTCAATGTGTATGCTGAGCATATAATTCTGGAAGCAGGACTATATAAAGAGCATGGCATCAAGATTGGAGGTTGTTAACAACCTGTGCTATGCAAATGGTGCAACCTTGCTTGCTGAAAGTGAAGAGAACTTGAAGTATTTGTTGAAGAAGAACAGAGTACAATCTTCAGTATAGATTACATCTCAACAAAAAGAAGAAAAAGAAAGTCCTCACAAGTGGACTAATAAGCAACATCATGATAAACAGATTGACGTTATCAAGGATTTCATTTTATTGGATCTAGAACCAATGCCCATTGAAGTAGCAGCCAGAAATCAAACAACTTATCACATTGGGTAAATTTTGAAGAAGAGGCAAACGACCTCTTCTTCAAAATGTTAAAGAACAAAAATGCTGCCTTGAGGACTAAGATGCTCCTGACCCAAGCCATAGTATTTTCAACTGTCTCATATGCATGTAAAAGCTGTACAATGAATAAGGAAGACAGAAGAAGAATTGGTGTTTTTTAATTATGATTCTAGTGAAAAATATTGAATTTACCACGGACTTCCAGAAGAACGAACAAATTTATCTTGGAAAAAGTACAGCCAGAATGTTCCTTAGACGTAAGGGTAGTGAGACTTCATCTCACATGCTTTGGATCACTTATCAGGAGGGAGCAGTCCCTGGACAAGGTCATCATGCTTAGTAAAGTAGAAGGTCTGCAAAAAAGAGGAAGCCCCTCAATGAGAAGGATTGACATAGCGGCTTCAA
>NW_006409064.1:592844-593907 GCF_000296735.1 Chrysochloris asiatica
CTCCCACACCCTTTCAGCCTGTGTTGTTGTTGTTGCTAAGTGCCATTGAGGTGGTTCCAGCTCATAACGACCCTGTATAGGGTTTCTGAGGAGCGGCTGGTGAATTTGAACTGTCAACATTGTAGTTCAAACCAACCTTGCGGTTGAATGCTTATCCTACACCAGGACTCCTGTCTATCTGTGTTGTTACGTGCCGTGGAGTCGGTTCTGATTCATAGTGACCCTGTACTCTGTACATATAGTGACTCTGTATATATGTACATATGTCTAAATTTTTACAGGAACATAAAGCCTCATCGTTCTCTCACAGAGCAGCTGGTAGATTCAAACTGCTGATCTTGCAGTTAGCAGCCCAACTCATAACCCATTATACTTCCAGAACTCCCTGTGTGTGTGTATGAGGAAGCTGCAAAACGTTCCTGGAAAAATTAAATAGAACGATAATGGAATTTTCTCACAAACTTTTTGAAGCTCATCTATATTGTCTATCACATTCAAGGAATCTAACACTGATGCAATAATATAAAGATCATATTCAATTTTCCCAATGTTTCCCAAAATACTTTGTTTTGTTTCATAGTTCATGTGTACATTATATTGTCATGCTTTTCAACCTCCTTCAATCTAGACTAATACCATCCCCAGCTTTGTTTGCTCTTTGGAGACATTTTTTTTTTTTAACTTTTTATTGACAATTGAGTGAAGGTTTACAGAGCAGGTCATCAGTTTTACATTCAACAAAGCATATACTTCATTTCATTTCAATGATTTCAGCCCCCTCCATGTTACATCAGTTATCCCACTTCCTCCCAGTGATTCTTGTTTCCATTGTACCTTCTTTCCCAACCTTTCTGAATCTTGTCCCTAGGTAAATGCTGCCCTTTTGATCTTAAGTGGCTGACCATTCCATAGTGTTCATACCTCACTAGTGTTGTTGTTCCCCACTATATACCTTTCTAGTGCTTGACTGAAAATTGAATCACAGAGGTGAGTTCAGTTCCAGATCTGAAGGGTGACCAAGGGCCATAATCCTGGATTCTTTCGAGCTCTTCTGATCAGTAAG
>NW_006409064.1:594506-614603 GCF_000296735.1 Chrysochloris asiatica
TGGTTCTTTTGGCAGTCCATGGCACTTTCAGTATTCTCCTCCAACACCACAACTCAAAGGCATCAATTCTTTTATGATCTTCCTTATTCACTGTTCAGCTTTCGCATCCATATTTACCTCTATTTTCCTTTAACTCTTGCACTCCTCCCTGCAGCTTCCCTTGCTTTCATAATTCTTCTGCCAATCTCCCACTTGTTGTATATTGCCTTGCCTGTCACCCAAGTTAACATGCGTCTACCCTATAGCCTTGGAGTTCTGGTATAGTGCTGTAGGATAAGCACTGGACTGCTAGTGGTTCAAACCCACAAGCAGCAAATCAGAACCCTGTACAGGGTCATTATGAGTCTAAACAGACTGGATGGCACGTAACAAAAACAACCCTCTAGCCAGTGCATTACTCTCTTCCCCCTCACCCCTGGTAACCATCAAAGAATGTTTCTTTTAGCATGATAACCAGAAGAGGCCTTTTTTGTAGGTGTACTAGGGCAAGTATAGTGAAGAAAATTATGAGGAAAAAAAAAGAGGAAGAAAATAAAAATAACTGACCCAGTAAAATTGTGGGTGGATTACGAGAGACCATCAGCCCTGAACATTTCTCCTGAGATACTCTTGACAGATCATTCCTTTATTTCTTGCCATCTAAGGAACAAATTCTAAAGCAGCAGAGTAATTGTCTTTATTAAGCTTTCTTCCCATTGGAAAATCAAATATGCTTGGAAATTTGGGTCCTCAGAGACATCAAACCTAAAAGAGTCTTTCCCATGAAGAATCTACTATGCAAAAAAAGGAGATAATGATTAAGCCATTAAATATCACTGTACCACCAGGACTTATAGCATACAATATTCCTTCTTTGATCACTGGCTATTTCTACAAATAGACATTATCCAGATAACATCTCCTGGAAAACACTGAAAAGGACCTCAAGTGGAATAAACAAAGGACTCTCCAACTGGAAAGGATTATAAATGTGTGAGTTTGTATTTTCACTATATGCTATAAATCCTGGTGGTACTGTGGATTAAGCATCGGACTACCAAAAGAAAGGTCAGTGGAAAGATGAGGCAATCTGCTTCCATAAAGATTTACAGAAGAGTCTGGGGCAAGATGGCAGAGTAAGGCAATGCAATGAGCTGACCCTCTGCACAAAAACATGAGAGACTGGGTGAAAAAGACAGAGATGTGATCCTGGAACCCTGAGTATCAGAGGATAGGACAGAGAGGTAAATGAATTGAGTGCCTGCCAACTGGAAGAGGAACAGGAGCAGTGAGAGAGAAGAAAAAAGGCTGGACTCTGGAATGACGTCGCATGGCACAGCCATCTTAAGCTTTTGTGAGCATCAGGCACAGATACAGGGACCTTCAAATACAAGACAGACGTGGCTAGAGGTTGGCAGGAAGGGGTTGCAATTATCTCTTGCTTCTGTGTTCTTATGATAGCAGGGGTGTGGCCAATTCAGGCCTTCACCAACCCAGGGGCCAGTGGCACCCCTTCCTGCGCAGCCTCTGCTCTGCCTGGGGTTGGACACCCAGCATAGCACCCTTGCTTCTGGAGGTGTGTGAACAGGCCCTGAACTATGCTACACAATGAACAGAGAACTAACTAACTGCGTTCAAGCTTCCAGTCTCTATCACATCTACTAGGAGACAGGTGGTGAGTGCCTGAGAAAACACCAAAATACAATCATCAACTAAATATAAATACAATGTCTCAAAGAAAGACAGACAATTTCAATTTATACAAGAAAGAAGGTAGAGTGCCTCAAACAAATGACCAAAAAACAGAGTTAGAGAAGATAAAATCAGAAATAGTATTAGAACTACCTGAGAAGGAATTTAAAAGTATGCTCATTCAGCACCTTCAATGGATTGTGAGAGATAAATAAAAAAAAAAAGCAAAATCCTACAGATGAAATAAGGAAAACATAGACAAAACTAAGGAAAAACTCAGAAAACAAACTGACAAAATAATTGAAAAAATGGGAACCGTACAAATCAGCAAATAGAAAGCCTATTCTGAGGATGGCCGGTGAGTTTGAACCTCCAACCTTGTAATTCAAACTGACCTTCAGTCTAGTGCCACACCAGGACTCCAACCTAGATATATTGTTGTTGTTGTTGTTGTTGTTAAGTGCCATCAAGTCAGTTCCAACTCATATGGACCCTGTATAGGATTTCCGAGGAGCGGCTGTTGAGTTTAAACTGCCAACCTTGCGGTTCAAACTGACCTTGCAGTCTAGCACATTATCCCAGAGCGCCACACCCTATGAAAGTATGCAAAGTAAAACAGACTATAAGACTGAAAATAGAGAATCAGAGATACAGTTTCAGTAACAACAAAAACATAAAGTAAAAAGATGGAATAATGTAGTTATACAACTTCCAGGTGAAGAGGTAATCAAATAAATTTCAAAGAATAATTAAATTAAAAGAAATCTAACTGTACCCTAAAAACTAGACCAAGCCTTACTCCTAACCCTAGCCCAATTCTTACCCCTAAAACTAACCCTAATCCTAACCCTAACCCTAACAATAAATGAAATTCTAGGTCTGCTCTAGATCTAGCCATAGTCCCAACCCTAACTCTCACGCCTTATTCCTACCCACCCATCCCACCCCACCCCACCCCACCCAAAAAAAGATTGACAGCCTCAGAAATGCTATGGAGCAGTTCTACTCTGTCCTGCAGAGACACTATGAATTGGAATAGAATCAACGGCAGTGACAGGGGTTTTTGAGGGTGGGGGGATTTAAGGGGAAGGTTGTATGTGGTTATATTCTTTTTGTTTTTTTGTTTTGTTTTGTTTTGTTGGGTTTTTTTTTAATTAAATGTTTTTATTTTGGATTGAGTGAAAGTTTACAGGGCACATCATCAGCTTCACATTCAACCATTCATATAGCTTGTTTCATTACATTGATTATTATCCCCTCCATATATCATCAGTTAATAATGATTCTCTCTATCCTCTTTAGCTTTTTGTGTGTGTGTGTGGTTATATTCTTGCACAGATTTTGGGCTTATGTATTTAAGTGTACCTTTGAGTATGTTTATGTTTTTCCATTTAATGATAATGGGGCAAAGAGAGCTCTTGCATAATAAATGAAAACATCAAAGGAAGAGAAATTAGGGCTAGGTTTGACTTTCACTGTAATATGAAATGATGTTTATATGTACATACAGTATCTGATTTATTTATGGCCCTAGATGGACCTGGCATTTGAGGATATTTGGCTATTTTTCTGAGATTTTATTTAAAAATGTAATTATGTATGTATGGTTTTATGTTAAGTATACGATATTTTTTAGAGGATTTGAATATACTCATGTTGTAGTATAAAGGGATGAAGTTTAATAGACTGTTAAAAGCAGAAATATACAATTGAGCAAGATCTTGTTATCTCCTTTAGGAACATCTTTTAAAACTAGAAAAATACCATACTACTCTGGATAATTTAATTGCCTAACTGCCTATAGGTGTGGCGCTGTAGGATAATGCACTGAATAGGAAGGTCAGCAGTTCAAACTCACCAGCTGCTCCTCAGAAACCCTATACAGGGTCAATGTGAGTCAGAACTGACTCGGTGGCATTTAACAACTGCCTTTAAGAGTGTGAAGGAAATCATCCCTCAAATTCCTTCTTCCTTCCCTCTGTCTTGAAAATTATGAATTCCATAGGATGTTAAATGATCAAAATAAGGTAGAGAAAATAGTTGCACAACATGATTCAATCAATGTCACTGAATTGAGTTGCTAAGACTCAGAGCGACCCTGTATAGAACCTCCCACCTTGCAGTTCAAACCGACCATGCAGTCCATTGTTTTCATTAAAATTGTTTATTTTCACAATAAAAAAGGAAGACTTAAAGAATATTTTGTCAGACAGGCTTAAATTCAAATCTTAATTCTTCCAACTGATTATCTGTGTGATCACAGGCAACTGAGCCTCAATTTCCCTACCCACAATAATAGAATTGAGACAATAGATTCCACTGTGTGTGTACGTTTGTGTATGAGTTTATAGACGTGTATCTGGTACTGGTTACAAGTCGAGCTACTAATCTCACAGTCAGCAGTTCGAAACTACCAGCCATTCCATGGGAATGGAATGCTCCCGTAAAGATTTACAGCCTCAGAAACCCTGTACAGGGTCATGAGTCACAATGACTCATCACACCACCCCACCTGGTACAAAATAGTGTCTCACTAAGCATATATATGAAGTCTTGGTGTGGCGCTGTGGGTTAATGCACCAGACTGCAAAGTTGGTTTGAATCACAAGGTTGGCAGATCAAGCTCACCAGTCACTCCTCAAAAACCCTATACAGAGTTGCTATGGGTGGAACCAACTTGATGGCTCTTAACAAGCAGCATATGTATGGAGTCCTGGTGTGGTGCTGCGGGTTAATGCACTGGACTGCAAGGTCAGTTCAAACCACAAGGTCAGAGGTTCAACCTCACCAACTGCTCCTCAGAAACCTACAGGGTTGCTATGAGTCGAAACTAACTCGATGGCACTTAAGAAGAAACATAGGTATGAATGAGATGGGTCAGCACAGAGCATGCCATCCCGCTGGCACTGGAGCTCTTTATCAGAGGAGAGTGTTCTTAATGTCAGTGGCATTCAGAACCAAGAAACAAGAGTGCAGAGGAAATCAAAACACGCCTCAGAGAGGCAAGTATTAATAATTAAAAATACAATCCAGACCTTTATTCTTATTCAATCTTGCATTTATTGAAGGTTTTCTCTGTGCCCAAGGCTCTGTTTGGCACTGTGGTGAAAACGAAGTAAACATGAGGTGATGATTTTGCCCAGGTAGCGCTTGCTGTTTTGTTGGGGAGATGACAGTGAGTCTCATGAAATTGTCAGCAAATAATGCAAAGTAGAAAAATACTGAAAACACTAAGGAGGCAAGTGGTCACTCCTCAGAACACCCGAGTGTGGCAGTATGACCCTTCTTGCAATCCTATTTGGTTCCTTGATTTTCAAAGGCATTCAATCCAGCCCCCAACATGTTTCTACAGTCTATAGGCTTGCCAATGAGTAACACCTCAAAGCTACTGCTCCTCAATGCTTATCTAAACCTCAGCTGAGAGGAACAAGTTGCTCAAGGGGTTGACAGTACAGCTATTCCTCTCATCTAAGATCTTAGCCTCGGGTGAAAAGCAGACCAGCAGAGCGCACTGTACACCCAAAAGGCATTTTACACCCTATCTCCATCCACCTTCATAAACCGTGTTCTGGTATCCTGCCATTGGTAGACATTGAGGAAGACTACAAGAAACATTATGAAACTTAGAAGAAAAATTAGTCTCCTACCTCAGTCACAGGAATAATTGTCTCTGGTCACAAGAGCAGTAATTTTTTCTAACAGCTTCATGATACAATAGATTGCACATATTTAAAGTGTGCTATTTGGTAATTTTACATATATGCACATACCCCTAAACCCATGTCATAATGAGCATATTTATCCCCCACAAATTTTCCTCATGCCCCACTGTAAGCTCATCCTTTCATTCCTCCCTGGACCCCCCATTCTCAACTTCAGATCTGCTGTCCCTATCAAGTAGCTAGTATTTTCGAAATTATGTAAGTGGAATCATGAAGTACGTACTCTTTTTGGCCTACTGTCTTTAATTCAGCATAATTATTTTGAGAGCCACCCATATTACTTTATCAAGAACACATTCCTTTTTATTGCTCAGTGGATAAGTACCCACTGTATGACTCCATCACAATTTGCTTACCAATTTACCTATTGATGGGCATTTGGAATGTTCCCAATTTTTATTACAAATAATGCTATAAACATGTGTATACAAGATTTTGTATGCCTTCATTTCTCTTGGCTAAATACAAGTTGGAATTGATTCAAGGTCAGTGAGTTTTATGTTTATATATATATATATGCATATATATATATATGCATATATATTATTTTTTAAATACCTAGAAATAGTATTTAAGACCTTTACATTTTTTCCTCTTTGAATGGTAGTCAGCTAGTCAAATCCATAACTTGTTTTCAGGAAATGTGTGCATTTCCTCAGAGTATTCTTTTTGGAGTAATCACCTCACTTCTGGTTTCACCATTATTTTTCCTGTTTATTCCAGCCTAATACTCATTTGCTGTATATTTATGTAAGGCACATTGAAATCTTTCTTGAACAAAACAAGTGTCATCAATATGAAAAAAAAAAAAAAATCAGTGAATGGAAGAGCCCTAAGTTGAAACTGAAGGCTTGGCTCAGTATCTCCACTCTGCTACTATAGCTTACACGGAACATCCCATCACCTTTCTGGTTTTTAGCGTTATCATCAATAAATAGGTCTGGGTCCGATGAGATCTGTGTTGGGTTCCAGCTTCTCTTTTGCTTCATTCCTTAAGAACCCTCTACTCATGCAAATGGTTTTATTATCAAGAATCAAAGAGGGTGGTGAATGCTCCTTCTTACCATCACTACCAAGAGATTTTGAACTGTTTCCCAGTTCCAGTCAAGTCAATCCCAACTCATGGCAACTGCATGTGGTGCAGAGTCCAAGCATGTTCCACAGCATACCTGGGGCTGATCTCATTATTTGGTTAGTAGCTGAGTGAGTGCTTAACCATTTGTGTCACCCAGGAACTCCTGCACTGCTTTAACCCAGGCCAAATACGAGCATGTTGATTTGGTTGACGTGGAAAATACCAGTGAAAATAAGTAGCAAGTTTTCAATTCTGAACTACAACCCTGAGCCTCCAAGGAGTCAGGCAGAGGTTTGTTTTTCACAGAGAATTTCAGCAGAGAAGACGTGTATGTGTGTGCTCATCAGGAACAAAAGGATGATACATGGATGAGTCACTTGTTGGAAGTATCCATTGGTGGTCAAGATCTACTTCCACCAAGGCTGAGGGACCGAGAGATCAAGTAACACCTGTTACCTAAATCCAGTGTGCTTTCTGCCCACCTTCTTTTCTGGTAAACGCGCACTCCTCTGTAAGCTGAATCTAAGCAGCCAGCATCTAATCTGGGAAATGCATCTTAGGCTGCAGTGTCTCAGGCAGGGCCTTCAGCAACATGCCTGGTCACAGATTATTTTTACTTCAGTTTCTGAAAAGAAGACAGTACCTGAGCCATTTATGATTTTCTACTTAAGAACAAGGTTTCACAGGACTTGGACCTAAAATAAGCAGAGACAAGAACAGCCAAAGAAAAGCCACCAGTGAAAAGGATCTTAAAGGGTGGTACAGTGCAAAGTCCAACTTTGACCATGTCACAATTTTGGTTCCCACCACTTGTCTGGTAGTTTGTCGTATTGCGGTGGCTTGCATGTTACTATCATCCTGGAAGACATGCCACCAGTACCTGAAATATCAGTAGGGTCACCCATGGCAGACAGGTTTCAGCAGGGCTTCCAGACCAGGAAGAAGCAGAGGACTACTTCTGAATGTGTCACTAAAACCTTATAGTAGCAGAACTATGTCAGATATAGGGCCAGAAAATAAACATATTATGAATAGCAGAGGATTATTGTTAGATATTGTGCCGGAAGATGAGCCTCTCAGGTTGGAGGGATGGTCTGGCACGGTGGCAGCAGTAATGGGCTCAAACGGCGCACTAACTGTGAGGCTGGCTCAGGACTGGGCAAGCGTTGCATTCTGTTGTACACAGGATGGCTATGAGTCAGAACCAATGCGACGGCACCTAGCAACAAGCTACTCCAATCAAAACAATTGGATTCCTCTTAGATAAGCAAGACCTGACCTCCACTTCTTACTTCCTAACACTTTTCTGAGCTTTCCCCACTGAAATACAGGGGCAACAGACAATTTTATAGAGAACATCTAACACAGGACTCGGCTTCTTGCCGATATATTGTACACACATTGGAAGACCCTGATTACCTTTTGAGTGGGGTGGAAATCTGTAGTAGTGGGGCTGGGAGTTAAAAACAAATGGCCGCTTACTGCAATGGACCAGGGTTTTCAAAACGTAGTTCCTGGATCAGCAGCAATGGCATTATCTGAGTGTTTAGAAATGCAAGGTCTCAAGTCCTACCCCAAACCTACTGAATTGGGAACTTTGTGGGTAGAAAACCAATCACGTTGCCATCAAGCTGTATTCAATTCATGGAAGCAGCTAAAGCCTGAGAACCACGGCCCTGGGTCCTGAGTTCAAGGCAAAATTCCCACATTTCAGTGATCAGAGAATGTATGCAGTTCTGAAGATGCAATTTCCCAACTTGGCCACAAGATGGCAGAACAAATCTGATCTTCTGTTTGAGTAGTAAAGACTGCCGCTCAGGTGTGGTACTGGCGGAGAATGCAAACTGCAAGGTAAGTGGTTCAAACTCACCAGCTGCTCCTTGGAAACCCTATACAGGCTCACTATGAGTCGGAACCGACTTAACAGCACTTATCAACATTAGCACTATTAAAGCCATGGTGGCACTGTCAGATAAGCAATGGACTGGTAACCTCCACTACGCTGTCTGTTCTCACAAAGATTTACCATCTCAGAAACCACTGAGTTGGAACTGACTGGCTGGCAGTGGGTTTGGTTTTTCAGTTTATTGGCACTACTAAAGGAAAAGGCTTCTGCCTAAAAGTTGGTAGCTTCTGAAACATTCGTGAGAATTAGAATACCAAGATTAAATTATTTGTAAACAATAGCGTTCAACTAATTCCCAAAATCAGCACAGAAAAATGGGGCTGGCCCAAATAACACATCTGGAAAGACAAATGCTGGCCTCCACAAGTTTGAAACTGGCTTTTTTCTTCCAGTGAAAAGGCAGCCTGATGCAGTGAGTACTTGGTGCCCACGGAAGTAGGTATGCAGACTCCTCTCTCCAGGTGAATCCAGTGGTATCTGGGAACAACTTCCATCTCTAGTAAGTCTGATTCTCCAGGCAGGGGATTGAGAAAAGAGTTGTTTCCACCCACAACTTAACACTTAACACTCTTCAACGAGGTAACATCACAGTGCTGAGAGGTGGTGGAAAAGTTAACGCCACCTGTATCTGACTTCAACCCTGAGTTCCATAAAGAAGTGGTTTTTGGTTTGTTTTTGGTTTTTGGTTTGTGTGTACGTTTCCAATTACCCAGACTCCCACCACATCTTGCCCCAATGGGAACTGGGCAAGAAACTCCACCAGCTGGGGCAGGACAGAGTGAATTCAGTGAAGACCCCATCAGCTGTGTCACCAAAGTTCAGAATCTCTTGGCTTCTTACATTGAAAGCTGAAGATCTGGGTGAGGAGAGAGCAAGTTGATGGGCGGATGCAAATGAAGGCATCTAAGCTTCACAGCTCAGAAAGTCATTTGGGGGATAGAAACATAGAAAGTAGCCCACCTCAAAATGGTGCATCTTTCCCTTCCTCTTTAACATCATCCATGTGGTAGACCAGAGAGACGCCAATGAGTCACTGAGGTGCTAGGAGACCGAGTTAACGTCGTGAGAAAACTGTAAAAAAGGTTTCTTCCAGCCCCATATAACCTGCTTTCCTTCTGCTCAGTATTTTATGCACCAGATAGTCCTCTGGGGACCAAAGCATCCAGGCTTTGCTGCTTTGTACTCGCTGGAGTTCCCATACTTCTGGGGGCCTGGGAATAGCTCTAAGGCAAGAAGAGCAAAGGCCGGAGTCACAAAGACTACAATCAGTCACCGTGCAACTCCAGGTATTTGCATGGGGGGCAAGCAAATCACCAGAGATAGTGCCTAGAGGAAACTAGTGCCCCACTCCCATTCCACTGTCCCCCAAATCTTCCCTTGGCAATTGTCACTGGAGAAGAGTGACATGCCAACCTAGGCCTCTGGAAATGGGCTGCCTCTGCTCTCCTCACCGTGAGCCAAATCCCAGCACCAGAGAAGAGCTTCAGGATCCAGGCCCAGGCTCAGTCAGGCCACAGGGTGTCACCCTGGGCTGCCTGTCTGCCCCGTGCACTTTTTGGTGCGTCATAAGGTTGTTCTTGTGACTGAAATGCTTCCCACACACACTGCAGCCATAGGGCTTCTCGCCATTGTGGACCCTGCAGTGTTTGAGGAGGTAGGAGCGACTACTAAAGCTCTTGTTGCAGTCAACGCAGTGGTAGGGGCGCTCGCCCGTGTGCGCCCTCTGGTGGATGATGAGGTGCGAGCTCTGGCTGAAGCTCTTCTCACATTCCTGGCACTTGTAGGGCTTCTCGCCAGTGTGCACGCGCCTGTGCGTGATTAGGTTGGCGCTGTGGCTAAAGCATTTGGTACAATCTAGGCACTTAAAGGGCCTCTCGCCTGTGTGGGTGCGCCGGTGCTTGACTAGGTCCTGGCCGATTCGGAAGCACTTGCCGCAGTCGCTGCACCGGTAGGGCCGTTCCCCGGTGTGGACGCGTTGGTGTGTGAGCAGCGACCAGCTGCGGCTGAAGCCTCGGCCACAGTCGGCACAGCGAAACGGCCGCTCGCCCGTATGGACCCGCTGGTGCGTGGCCAGGTCGGAGCTGCGGCTGAAGCTCCGCGCACACTGGGGGCACGCAAAGGGCCGCTCGCCGGTGTGAGTGCGCTGGTGGCGCGCGTAGTCTGAGCTGAGGCCAAAGCCCTTCCCGCACAGCGAGCACCGGAAGGGTCGCTCGCCGCTGTGCGTGCGCAGGTGGCGCGTCAGGTCTGAGCTCCAGCTCAGGCGCTGGTTGCACTTGGGACACTGAAAAGGCTTCTCCACTGCGTGGCTGCGCCAGTGGCGATTGAAGTTGGAGCTGTGGCTGAAACCCTTGCCACACTGTGGACACTGGTAAGGCTTGGGCGGGTCCAGGGAAGGACGCGGGGGCCAAGCACAGTCAACAGCAGCACAAGGGATCAGCTCCTTGCCCTCAGAGGTGTGCCAATACAGAACCTTGTCCAGAGGCTCCTGGGAGGGCTCATCTCTACTGGGCCGCACTTGGAAAAGGAGTCGCTGGAAGTCCCCGGCCTCACAGTCCTTCTTCAGCAGAGGAGAGGTCTCAGGCTTGTCACCTTCAAAGAAGAGAGGAGGCCAGCCTTAGAAATGGGTAACAATGGCCTTGAATGCAAATCAGAAGATTTGTGCCCTAGTGTAGAGGCTACCTTGGACCCATTAGACAACTCTCTTTCCTCAACTGTAAAGTGAAGGAAATAGGAAATATTTAACAGATCCTAACAGATCTCTGTTAAGACTCTGACTCCAACTCATCATAACCCAAGGTATGTCAGAGTAAAACTGGTACCTAGGATTTGCAATGTCTGATTTTCTAGAAGTAGAACATCAGGCCTTTCTTCAAAGTTACTACTGATTGAATTCAAACTTTTCAGCTAAACTTCTGCACCACCCAGGGCCTCCTAAGCTTACTAAATATCTGCTAAATGGAACCCTTGAATAAGTAAAGGGATACACACCTTCAAGGCATCCATAATGACTTCAAGATCAGTGACCTGACTTCACACCAGAAACTCAATCTAAACAGTTATTTCTACTTTATCTTAATAGGGGTAACTTCCTAATTCTCTTTCACTCGTAATTATTACAGCAAGGAGGGAGAGGGGATGGTCAAAAACAACCATGCAAAGACTGGACATTGACCACAGACCTCAAACAAAACTGAGAAGCATTTATTCAAGAATATTTACTGAATCTCTGTAATAACAGAACCTAAGGCATTTTTACTTGGGTCTGCTCCCATCACCCACCCAGGTTCAATGGCTTCAAAGTTCTGCCAGGGAAGAGCAGGCCCTGAAAACCAGTAGGGAGAGGGCAGAAATATCCCATGCCCAGGGGAGTTGTCAAAAACAGTGCTCTCAGTGGCAAATAATCAGATAAGGCCAACAACTCCACCTGCCCATTCCATATATCCAAATGAATTAAGGAAAACAATACACCTGTAAGCTAGCCAGAAATTAACAGGAAGATCTAGGGAACAAAATACCCCAAATGAACCGTGCTAATAGCTCTTGTCTTGCAAGTTTGGAAGGCTGAAGGGGCTCTGGTAGCATAGTAGTTGCAAGTCGGTCTGCTACCCTCAAGGTCAGCAGTTCGAAACTACCAGCTGTTCCGCTGGAGAAAGATGAGACCTTCTGCTCCTGTAAAGATTTACAGTCTCGGAAACCCTGTGCAGGGTCGCTATGAGTCAGAACCGATTCCACGGCACACCACCACCATGAGTGTGCAAGGTTACATACACTAATAGCAAGCAACTCATCTCAGGCTAAACACGAAGCCTTGCAAACATGGGAAATAAAAGCTAAAGCAAACTTGCAAATGGTCTACCTTTTGAAGACATTCCCCAATGCACACAATACGAAAATCTATCAATAATGAGTGGAAAACTGACTTTAGCAGACACTGTGACCAATCGATGGCTAACTAAAAAGCTACACTGGTCCAAGGTAAAGGCTTCAAATGGAAATGAAAAAATGAAGACAAGAATTTTTTAAAAACTGAGCAGAAGCATAAGTGGTCACTCACTGTGGAGAAATACCACAAAGAGAATTCATCCAAGCAAGTCACTAAACAACAACAAGAAACAGCTACCCTTAGGATAGAAAATCCACATCTAGATTTTCTAGATGAACAGAAATGTCCATTCATCAGTAAAAAAGAACGTGGCATGAAAACAAGCAGGTTAAGTGTGGCCCTTATACAAGAACAAATTCAGTAACAGCTTTCTCTCAGGAAGTCCAGATGTTACACGTAGTAGCGGATTCAGGCCAGCTAAACATGGACTACTGGTGTGGTGCTGTAGATCAGCGCTGGACTGGAAACTACAGGTAGGCAGTTCAAACCCACCCACCGGTCCTCGGAAACCCTAAACAGGGTCACTATGAGTCAGAACTGACTCTACAGCACTCAACAACAATACTTTATAAATATGCTTTAAAAAAAGGGAGAATAGAAATGTTTTAAAGTAAGTTGACATGGCTCATCAAATAGAAAATTTTTTAAAAAGACATAAAAATTCTCCTCCCTTGCAAAAAAAAAAACCCAATCAAATGGAAATTTTAGAATTGAAAAGAACAGAACTGCAATGGAAAACTCACTTAAAACAATTTCTTGTGCATAGCAACATTAATAAGTCTACAGTAATATCTACAAATACTATTTTGATTCTAAGCATGTTGAGATAAAATATGTTCAGATACTCTGAAACCATATTTTAGGCTTGTTTAATAAATTCTTTTTAAAAGTACTGGTAAAGTATAGCCAAACAGAAACTACAATCTTAGTTTTGGTTACTTTGTCTTTTTTTTCCTGTCTTTGCAACTGTTCTTTTCCACTAGCAAGAAGACTGGAGAAGTAAGCCCGTTACCTACACTTAACATGTATCCATTAGCTGTGCATTCCTTTAAAACCTACCCATGAGTGCAGGGACTCACAAACAAAAATAAAACCGAAATGTACGTAACTGTGCAATTGCAAGCATATCTACACACCAACAGGCGTGCATTTACAGAGGAACTTTATAAATAAGGATGGCCTTCTCTCAGTAGGGTGGGGAACAATGATAGATGAAGGGATGTCTATGACGGTAGAACAGGTTTTCGCTATTTCAAACTAAGAAGTCATGAAATAAATGAGCTTTTCTTAGCATGAGAAAAAAGCACATGCTCATATAATATGCAGGATGATAATCTGTGTTTTTATCATTTACTCAGTGTGAGCTCAGACGTGTGGCAAATCAGTGAACCTGCCTGACTACCATAACCAAGGAAGCCACAAAGTGCCCAAAATACCAGAATGGTATTTCCTCGTGCTTTCTCCAGGTCACATCACCATATAACCAACCTGCCAGGGACAATGCCAGATCTTTCTGGTTCTGTATTCTTAGGGTAGAAAGACCTTTTCCCCAAAGTTCCTCTAACAGTTAACCCAAGCAAACATGTGGGTTTAAAAAATCTCCACGGTGTCAAATAAATAGAGTTTGCAAGACAACTACCAGATGGCCTCAAGTTTAAGTGAGCATCAAAATATTACTAAGAACCGCTGTCAGAAAATAAAAGTATAAGATCTGATCGTAGTATCAAGTTTGATGTAAAGAGCCCAACACCTCTCCTAGAAGCTGACTGTGGTTCTACTGCCTTCCTGTTGCTGCTGACAGTCCCATCCTTAGAGACATTTTGAGCTACATAGAAAAGATGGACATTGTCTTTGTTGTTGTTGTTAAGTGCTGTCAAGCTGGTTCTGACTCATAACAACTCCGTATAAGGTTTCCAAGGTTGTAAATCTTTGCGGGAGCACAAAGCCTCACCTTTCTCCTGTAAGACATTGTCTTTAGACCTCTATTACACTACAAATTTTTTAAGTCTGTGAGGAATACAACACAATATAAAGAAATCAGGCAGTGCAATTATGGGTGTTATTAATTTTTCACACTTTTGTATTCATTGTGAGTGGGTATCACATATTAGAAAAATGTAAGTTTTATTTTTTAAAATGTAGGGGAAAGGAGAAATCACTGCATCTCCTTTATACCTCTGGGACCAATCTAAATCTATTTCACATTCCACACGACACCTTTCTTTCTGGTGACATGCAGACAGAGGTGAGGAAGTGCACAGCTCCAGCCTACAGTACAGTCCACATATGCTCGCTAAATGAACACATAGAGTAAGAATTAGAACACATCAAGATCCAGATGGCTGAGGTATGAGGTCTCCACAGGTAAGTATTTTGGAGGGTTCAGGGATAGCTATGTTGTTAAGTGCCACTGAGTCTGTCCCAACCCACAGTGATCCTGTGCAGGGATTCCAAGAGTGACTGGTGAGCATGAACTGCCAACCTTGCAGTTCAAATCAACTTTGTAGTTCAGAGCATTGGCCCGCAGCGCCACACCAGGACTCCATATACAGTGCACATAAACCCTGCAAATGGAAAGCCATTTGGGGTAGCATGGGAGACTGAGGCAAGATGACAATTCCAGGGTAAGAGGATATATACATGGCAAATGCCATCAAGAGAAGGACTGACGACAGAAACAAGAAAAGGCAAAGAAACATGGGTGGCAACATTGAATTTCCTTTGTATACACAGTTGGATGAGTACACTGGAAAGAGGATATATGACTAAGGATAAAAACTTAATGAGAAGATTTTATTTCCCCCTCCCTCATTACCGTCCTCCTCAAAACTGAATACTTATCAACCTTCCCTACTGTTAAATTGCTATATTTTGGGTCCAGTCCTCTTACCTGCAGAAAAGGTTGGAATCAGTCCCAGGTCAGGAGGTCTTGGACCTTCAGGAACCCAAGGCTCCTCTCCTTGCTCCAGCTGTGAGATCAGTTCAGGTTTAGGAAAGATGAATCCTGTTGGGTCAATTAGAAAAGAAAAAATTTCTTACTGAACTATCTACAGCTATCCTTCCCTTTACTCTCAGACACTTTAAACGGCAAGATTTGGATAGCCAGTCTTCTACTTGTCTAGCCCATCTTTTTCAACTACCACCCCTCCCACCAACTTATGTCGACCTCCCATATATCTTAGGTATATTTGGTTCATTATACTTTCAAAAATCCAGAAGGACTATCCATGGCCACAAAACCAAGTGTCATGGATAAGGTTGGAAGCAAAGATGACTTAGACCATGTAGTTTAATTACTGAACTTGTCTAACTCCAATTTTCATAACCACCCCCAACTTCTCATGTTATCCTAACTTAACCAGAAAGGCTGATCTATTTACCATTTTTCAGTGAATGCATCTTCCTTAGAGCCTTTTCTCTTACCTTTCTCCCTGCCTATACTACTTTCATTGCTTCCTATGTCTCCACAGTACATTCTATCCATCTTTCAAGTGCCACAAGTTCCATGAGGCTATCCTTAACTATCTACTTCACTTCTCTGTAATTCTCTAAACCAATGCTTCTCAAACTATCTGTGGTAAAGGACTCGAAGTTTAGTTTTGTTTTTGTATTTTGGTTCAGTGAGTTGAGTCCAATTATCACAGTCTTGGATCCTGTAGTAAAGTCAATTTGCTATAAAAGCATCTAACCACTTTCTCTCAATGTATGTACTTATCACAAATTGGTAACAAACTGCCACTGGTTTGCAGGCCACACTTTGAGTAGCTCTGCTCTAAAACACTCATTTGACAATATCCAGCCTTCTCTGTTTAACATGTAGTTTTTCTATATGTACCTCTTGTCTTGCCAGCCAGATGGTAACCTCCAGGAGGGCAGAGGCCATGTCTACTGATCGGTGAATGCCCAACCCAAACTGCAATATGTATGATAACTGATGGTGGAGCCAGAGAAGACTGCAGGGGAAGTTTAGATTTTGTAGTAACAGATATTGTGACAGAAATCAACTACATCCCTCTACATATTACAACCTTGTTGTCAATGTCAGAAAGATAATATTGGGTTTCTGTATAATCAGAAAAATCATACTCCATGGGACTATTCGGGAAACAACAAACAAAAAATGTGTTTGTAATAAAAATGCAATAGGAAAAATGTAATATTGTATGCCTTTGGGTGGGACTATAGTTTGACACTTTCATGGCTAAGATGGTATTAAGAACAGGGAAAAAAAAAAAAACGTGGAAAAAAAAGAAAAAAAGAGCAGGGAGAAATAAAGGAGGGAGGGATAAACAAATGAATAAAAGAGATAAAGAAAATGGAAGTATAAGTGAATGCCTGACCTGTTTTATTAGCTTGTTTCTGCTAATGAATTTGTGGCTTCTGGTCTGAGTGACAAAAGTGATTGTCTCCCCCAAGAACTTTCAATATAGTGGCCTAGACATGGCTTTCTGAACATCCTTAGCAAATTAATGAAAACTGCTTTAAGGAAGTTTAGGCTTCAAGAGAAAAGTTATATGGAACTATCATTCATTGTTCTAAGTTGTCCTATACATTCCAGAATGGTCTTTGAGAATAATACTGACCAAAAACATACTGCATTATCAGACCACTCCAAAATCGATCCCTGCTCATTATCTGATTTGGGGACGAGAGCATTCATGGAAATGAATAGTGCTAAAACCTATGAAAAGCTGAACAAAAATAGGGATTCTCAAATAGGAATGAAAAATGAAGTCTCACCCACAAAAGTCAGATTTCTGTAGTTTTCCCACATGACGTCCCTGTAGAGGGCCCTCTGGGCAGAATCAAGATGCCCCCACTCTTCCCGGGAAAAACGCACTGCCACCTCCTCAAATGTCAGCAGCCCCTGAAATGGCATGAGAGCCCAACAATGAGACGCATAAAGGACTGAAAGACTGAAAGAACACTCAGGCATGGAGAGGGCAGCCAGATACAAATACATGAAGAGGGAGATTGCATGAGAAGCAGATAAAGGCAAAATGACCTAGAGAGAAAACAGGACCAAAGGCAGGTCTGAATAAAACACCCAACATGGTTTAATAAATAGAATCGTAATATTACAGAGCCATTAAAGCTTTTGAGCAGAAAAGTGAGCTCATCTGGTTCAATTCCATCATTTTGAAGATTTTAAAACAGGCTTAGAGAAGGTACAGTTTGTCCTAATTCACATGACTAAATAGTGGCAGCACTGGTAGCGTAGTGGTTACGAATCGGGCTGCGAACCGCAAGGTCAGCAGTTCGAAACTACCAGCTGCTCCGCGGGAGACAGTTGCGGCTTTCTGTTCCCGTAAAGATTTACAGCCTCGGAAACCCTGTTCAGGGTCGCTATGGGTTGGAACCGACTCGACGGCACTTAATAACAACAACAAATAGTGGCAGAGCTAAAATAAAAACTCATGTCTCCTTTGGCCCATGCAAGTTCTCTGGCCATTGCATTCCTATTGCTTCTACTTATTGAAGGAACCAATGAATGGATCCTTCCACCCAGCTCATCCTGAGACTTTGGTTGTTGTTAGGTCCTCTCAAGTCAGGTCGAACTCACAGCAGCCCTGTGTACAACAGAAAGAAATAATGTCCAGTCGTGCAATAGCCTCACATTTGTGACTCTCTATTAGAGCCCACTGTTGGAGCTACTGTGTCAGGCCATCTCAGTGAGGCTCTTCCTCTTTTCCACTGACCATCTACTTTACCAAGCATGATGTCCTCTTCCAGGGACTGGTCCCTTCTGATAACATGTTCAAAGTACGTGAGACGAAGTCTCACCATTCTTGCTTCTAAGGAGCATTCCAGGTATATGTTTTCCAAGACAGATTTGTTGTTCTTCTGGAAGTCCATGGTATGTTTAATATTCTTCACCAACACTATACTTCAAATGGATTAAGCTGTGCAGTTAGACAGAAACGAAGGGGCCGAGCTTGTGAGGTGCAGTGAAGGAAAAGAGATGGCTGAGAGCCACTGAGCAAAAAGGAAAAGCAGTATACACACACCACAGAAATAGTCACAAAGGCAAACACACACACACAGAGGAAATCCAGAGGCCACGTTCTCACCTGAGCCCCAGGTGCACAGTGCATGGAAGCCATGGTTTGTCTGTGGAGGATGAAGATAGGGAAATGGTAAGTTAGGGGAGAGCCCATTCATGAGACCCACCCCCATTCCATCCTTTCTTCATGAATTTCACATCTAAGGACTATCTCCCTTATTCACATCTTTTCCCCATTCACTCTCTATTTCCCCAATCAAGCTCCACTAGTTCCAGCTTCGGCTTCTTAAACTCCCATCCCATCTCCTTAACACTTCCTCTCACCATCTTCTCTCCCCTAACCCGCCTTCCTTAACTTCCCCAGCTTCTGAGTAGCCACTTTCTCAAGTGTGCCCCTCATGGTATCTACCTGCTATCAGAGATGTATGTCCTCCTACCACCACAGTGCGGAGCGAAAGTAAAAAGTGACTGAGAAAGCGGGCAGGGACAGAGAGCAGGGCTTGGAATGGCAGGGAAGTGTGAGGGAATTGGAAAAGTACAGGTGGGTTGGGGCTCTAGGCAGATAAAGAACAACCAAAAAGACCCAAGAGGGAAACTCACCAGTTCGCAGCGTCGCGCTCCTCCCGCCAGCCTCTCTTCAGAGCTGGAGAGCTGCCCGCCCGCCCACAGCGAACTTCCCCAGCCTGCGCTCACCCGTCCCGGGCATCAGATTCCAAGGGTGGAAGTCAGGTCCCCTGACTCACCTCTCCTCCGGATTGGTGTCCAAGGATGGGATTGGGGAACCTAGCAGGTGGTGATCTTGCAAGCGATGTTGTAGTGGACGCTGAACGAAGACAAAGACTCTCCCTCGGTCCAGGAAACGGAAGTGAGTGCGCATCCGGGTCCGCAGTCAACCTCTTTGCCTCTCTAGGGGGTGTGCTCTCACTAGCCCAAACTCGTCCCCGTCTGCAAGGACTAGGGAAGGGCGGAGGGGAGAGTGACGGAGATGACGGAATAGAATCCAGGTGCAATAGGACTGCTGGGAGAGGTGGAGGGTGGCTGCGTCCTCAAGGGACGTCCGTAGGGGGAGGAGGCGCAGGTCTCACTAGCTGTCTCGTAGATTTCCGAATGGATACTGGGATTCTGAAACACGTGGTGGGATCTCAGGGCAGGCTTCAGACTTCAAAGCTGCCAACCACTCCTCCATTTCTACCTCCTTCCGGCTAGCTCCACACCCCGCTTCAAATCTGTAACTACCAGGGTAAGTCAAAAAGGACTACTAGGGTGCTAGCTCATACACGCAGGGTTTAGTCCAAACACAACGTATTTAAGTTAAACACGTATTGGTGAAGGGCTGCCCAACAAGAACTTCGTTGGGAAGCCTTACCCCATCCAAGCTCTGATCTTGGCCCTTCAGACTTATCTCTGTTTCCCAAACTCAAAGAACATTGACAGGAACACAATGTGGACCCAAAACTCCCATTTTGACATAATGTAAATCGGAGGAGCACTGAATTCTTCCGGGATGGGCTGGAGAGCTGGAAACTGCCTTCAGAAGTGTATAGACCCAGATAGAGGGTATGCCGGGAAGCAACTGCTTCACATTTTAATATTTTTGTTAAATAAAGGTTTCAACGACTTTGTAGCAGTACTTTTTGACTTATCCTCGTAACTATTATAGGCCCACAGTATGCTTATACTTAACAGTCCTCATAAACTCTGTCTTCCTCCTCGGGTCAGCATTAATTTCTATCCCTTTTCATTCTCGCTTCGTTTTCACCCAAACCTTAAAATCCTTGACTGCCTTATGAATATTAGTTTCCCTTGCCTACTATTGTAAAATAGACACTTGAGTGG
>NW_006409064.1:616117-619718 GCF_000296735.1 Chrysochloris asiatica
TATACAGATAGGTCTCTTGTGATACAATAGTGAATAATTGTTATCAGGACTGACTGTGAGGGTTGGAAATGTAAAGGTAGACATTTTGTAGCAAAAGAAGGGGAGTTACTGACTTCGTAGTCTAGGAGCGGAGGTCCCTAGGACCATCAAGAGCTGGTACCCTACCCAGAGAAGCAGTGACACCAGAGATGGAGTCAAGGATGATGATGTGGAGAGATGGCGCGTTTGGGGACTCTAGACCCAGAGAGGGAGAGGGGCTGTTTGCTGACCGGGGCAGGCTTATAGTATCTACCCTTTGGGTGGTTGATGATGCATGGAGGGGATTGTAATCACGGCAATGAAATGATATAAGATAGGATGAATGTAAAGCCAATATTCTCCCATGTAAACTATCACATAATTCACAATAAAACATTAAAAAATAATAACAAATTACCCAAAACGACTTCCAAAAAAAAAAAGATCCCGATTAAGATTTTCCTATTTTCTCCTAATTTCCTCACAGCTAAATGCCCTTTTGGAGTCCTGGTGTGGTGCTATTACTGCACTGGACTACAAGGTCGATTTGAACCACAAGGTCAGCGGTTCAAATTAACCAGACACTCCTGGGAAACCCTATACAGGGTCACTATGAGTTGAAACTGACTTACTCAACAGGCACTTAACAATAACAACAAACACCCTTTTACAATACATGCACAAGGGTGGGGAACTTTTTTTCTGCCAAGGGCCATTTGGATATGTACATCACTGTAATATAAATTTATCTTGCTATGAAAAAATCTCCTAGATTTATTGAATTTCGAGTCCCACGTGCTGTTGCCTTGTCAGGGGCAGACCAAATGATTTAGCTGAGTAGTGTAGTGGTTACAAGTTGAGCTTCTAATCTATAGGTCAGCAGTTCAAAACTACTAGGTATTCCGCGGGAGGAAGATGAGGCTGAGTTGTCGTGTGGCGCTGTGGGTTAATGCAAAGCCATTTGAACTTCAAGATCGGCGGTTCAAGCTCACCAGCTGCTTCTCGGAAACCCTACACAGGGTCGCTATGGGTCGGAACCTGACTTGACGGCACTTAACAACAAAGATTTACAGCCTAGGAAACTCAATAGAGGGTCGCTATGGGCCGGAACCTACTCCACGGCACACCACCACCACCATACAGCCCTGGGCCGGACGTTTCCCATCCCTGAGTACACCCATGAAATATAACATCTTCCTTACCGCTCACCACTGAAGCAAGTGCGCTGTGGGCCTCCCCTTTCTCACCCGAAAAGTGGGGCCGCTGAAGCATGCTCTTTTGAGTACAAAAAATTCAGGATGTGACAACATCTTGAAGACCAATGAAACGCAACAAAGGTCGCTATTAAAATGAGAAAAACCACACCTATCCTTAATCGCGCCAACCTACACCTCCACCCTCCAGTCCAGTAGGATACTAAGCTAGCAAACGTGGAGGCGGGGCCCCTCCCGCGTGGGTGCGTCACCGCTGCCATGGAGACGTCTTCAGGTCCCGCCCCCTCCAACCCCTTGTGTCACGTCCACAGACCGACGCGCAGGGCCCCTCTAGGATGCAGAGGAGGTCCGACCTTGGTGATCTTAACCCCCTTCTCTCCGATGGGTAGCTCGGCTTCGCTGGAGCCGCTGCAGGATTTTGGTGCACAAGGCTGAAGTAGGCATTCAGAGGATGGGAGTAAAAGGGAGAGCTCTGGGACGCTGGTTGAGTCTCAGATTCTTGAAAGATCAGAAAGAGGGAATGGGAAAGCGAAGATTCTTGAAAGATTAGGAAAAAGGGAATGGGGGAGCGAAGCAAATAGGCTGGAGAGGAATAGGAGTGGAGAGAAGGAAAGGAGGTGGAGCGTAAACTTGAGAAAAGAGAAAGACGCTGAGAATGGGAAAGTGATAGTGGATTCCAAAGGCTCTAGCTACTGAGAGACTTGAATGGCCGTTTAGGGGGGCATTCCTAGATTGTGAAAGGGAACGCAGACTGGAAGGGAGAAGGGATGAATTAAAGAGGAATTTCTACTAGCCGTGATGGAGTCGGTGAAATGGACGTTTTTCTTCCTTGGATGCTCTTAGCTGTTGTTGTTAAGTACCGTCCAGTCGGTTCCAATTTATAGCAACCTGTATAGGATTTCCGAGATGCTGCTGGTAAGTTTGAACCGCCGACTTTGCCTTTGGAACCTACCTTATGGTCGATTGCTTATCCTACAGCGCCACACCAAGACTTCTTGAATGCTCTGGACTCCAATTAGAATAATACGCTTAAAGGCGTCTCTCTCTGTCTGCTGACATCTACAGTCATGATCCAGAGAGATCAATTCATCTTCGAAATTTTGAGGTTACCACTTCACCCTCCAACTACTTATACCCTTCTTATGGAGGGAGAGGTTTTTGTGGGGTTTTTAATGTTTTATTGTGAATTATGCGATAGTTTACATGGGATAACATTAGCTTTACATTCATCCTATTGTACATCGTTTCATTGCCATGGTTACAGTCCCCTCCATGCATCATCAACCAATCAACGAAAGGGTATGCCCCTTATCGGTGTCGATCGTTGTCACCAATCAGAGCGCATGTCTGCTCGTGTATTACCATTGAGTCTTAGTCTTGGAAAGGGGTTTGCCCTGAGGGGACTAGGGGGAGGTTTTTGAACAGAGCAACTAGTCCACCACCTTCATTGTTAACTAAGCCTTACTCCTGAAATCAGAGTCCTGGTGGCGCGCAGTGTGAAAAAGCACTGGACTGCAAGGTCGGTTTGAGTCTGCGGTTCAAACACACCAGACCCTGGAAACCCAATACAGGGTCGCTTAAGTCTACGGCACTTAACAACAAACAACAACTCCTAAAATCAACCAAAACATAGCTGAAATTCATCATAATGGATATGAAGGAAGATAATGCAAGTGTTCTTCAACAGGAGGATTGCATGAATGTAGTAAATTCATACAGTAGATCATTGTTGCTGTTAAATACCATCTAGTTGGCTCCAACTCATAGCGACCCTGTATAGGGTTTCTCAGAAGTGGCTGGTATGTTTGAACCACTGACCTTGCAGTTAGCAGTCCAGAGCTTATCCTACAGTTCCATATTAAGATTCCATTGCCCAGCAATGAAGGAATAAATTTAACATTCATCCATTCATCTCAAAAACACGCTGAGTGAAATAAACTCATAAAAATGTCCATAACCATTATATTAAATTCTAGAAAATGCAAACTATAGTGACAGAAAGCTGATCAATGGTTGCCTGGGATCAAGGATGGAAACTTTGCGAAAAGATACAAGGAGTTTGGGGAAAAATGAAAATGTTCTATACCTTGACTTTTGACAGTGGTTTCATAGAGTATGCATCCGTTCAAAGTCATTGAATTGTGCCTTTTAAATAGATGCAATTTATTGTATGTAAATTATACCCAGATAAATCTGATTTAAATTTATTAAGATAATAAAAAAATATCAGCAATAATTACAATGCTTCACTCCATTTTAGAAAGTACTTCCAAATGCAATAAAAAGGCACAGTAGTAGCAATCCTAATTTACAGACAAAGGAGCTCTGGTAGCGTAGTGGTTACGAATCGGGCTGCGAACCTTAAGGTC
>NW_006409064.1:620763-621995 GCF_000296735.1 Chrysochloris asiatica
TTTGAACTGCAAGGTTGGTGGTTCAAGCTCACCAGCTGCTCCTTGGAAACCCTATACGGGGTTGCTGTGGGTCAGAATCAACTCGATAGCACCTAACAACAACAACAATAGTGGAAAGGAAGAGAAAAGCAGCTCCATTTCCTGACTAGTGTTTCTGCCCTCCTCCCCTACCCACCACTATGCCTCCAACTCCTGCAGAAATAATTGGGGGAGGGGGGGGCGTAAAATTAATGGGCAGAGAATCAATTTGAACTACCAGTACCAGTTGCTGTCACTCCATAGGATTTTCAAGGCAGTGACATTTTGGAAGATTATAGGCACCTGTGGGTGAATCTAAATTGACCACTGTTCAGTTAGCAGCCAAGCACTTAGCCATGTGTCATCCTGGGACTTTCTCTTATTTATTTAACTCTTGTTGTTACTGTTAGGTGCCCTAGGGTTGATTTTGACCCACGGTGACCCTATGTACAGAACAGATCACTGCCCGGTCCAGCACCATCCTCACATTTGTAAAGTGTGAGCCCATTGTTGTAGCCATTGTGTCAACCCATCTAGTTAAAGGTCTTCCTCTTTCGCTGACCCTTTACTTTCTTAAGCATGATGTTCTTTTTCAGGGATTGTTCCCTCTTGATAGAATGTCCAAAGCACATGAGACAAAGTCTTGCTTCGAAGGAGCATTCTGGCTGTATTTCTTCTTCTAAGACGAATGTGTTTGTTATTCTGGCATTAGATGATAATTTCAATCTAATTGGACTTGTTTTAATTTATTCAGGTTCAGCCTTGAACTTGAACACGAGTAATTGATAGTCTGTTCCATAGTCGGGCCCTCACCTTGTTTTGACTGATGATACTGAGCTTCTCCATCATCTGTTTCCACAAATGTAGTCAATTTGTGGTGTAAAGAGGTTCACTTACATATTCTCTATTTATGTTGTTGGGGGGGGGAGAATATATATATATTTGCATTGAAGATGTCATTGGTTATGTAAAATTCTATCATGGGATCATTTCCATACCCAAGACCATATTTTTTCAACTACCAAATCTTCTTCTTTGTTCCAAGTTTTTGCATTCCAATCACCAGTTATTATCAAGGCATCTTGATTGCATGTTTGATCAATTTTAGACTGGAAAAAATGTTTGTTGTTACTGTTGTTGTTGTTGTTGTCAGGTGCCATTAAGTCGGAACCGACTCATAGCGATCCCATGCACAGCAGAATGAAACAATGTCC
>NW_006409065.1:0-11866 GCF_000296735.1 Chrysochloris asiatica
GGTGGCTGACCCTGCTGGTATTAAAAATATTGGTGGCGTAGCTTTCATTTGGACATTGGCTACCCAAAAAGGGGAACTACAAAGGCAAGAAGTGACTGGCTTACAAGCTTTCAATAGGGAGCCTAGATCCAGAGGGCGTGGAGGAAGGTAGAATCTCCACTGAGTAGTATCCAATCTGTGTGGGCATGGCTGATGAAAGAGATGGGGATAGGGCTCTTGTGGTACAATAGTGAATAATTGTTATAAGGACTGACTGTGAGGTTTGGAAATGTAAAGGTTGATGTTTTATAGCAAAAGGAGGGGAGTGACAGTGGAGGTTCCTGGAGCCATCAAGGGAGAAGAGGGGAGTGCAGGGCCCTCCCCTACTCAGAGAAGCAGTGACATCAGGATGGAGGCAGAGAAGATGATGTGGAGAGATGCAGAGGCTGGGGACTCTAGAACCAGAGAGGGAGAGGGGCTGTGTGCTGATGACCAGGGGGCATGCTTACAGAGTATATCCTTTAGTTGGTTGATGATGCATGGAGGGGATGGTAACCATGGCAATGAAACGATATATGATAGGATGAATGTAAAGCTAATGTTGTCCCATGTTAATTATCACGTAATTCACAGTAACATGTGAAAAAAATAGATGTTTCCATGTAAATTGTACTCAGTCAACAGAATTATAGGTCCCAAACATAACATCCCTTAGAATTTATAGATAAAAAAAATTAGTTCACGAAATGTTACTGTTTGAAATAGCAGAGTTAAAAAGGAAAAAAAAAAAAAAATCAAATGACATATTGCATTAAGCAAATCTGCTGCACAAAACCTTTTTAAAGTGTTGAAGAGCAAAGATGTCACCCTGAGGACTAAGCTGTGCCTGACCCAAGCCATGGTATTTTCAGTAACCTCATATGCATGTGAAAGCTGGACAGTGAATAAGGAAGACCGTAGAAGAACTTATGCATTTGGGTTATGGTGTTGTAGGAGAAATATTGAAAGTGCCATGGGCTGCCAAAAGAACCAACAGATCTGTGTTGGAAAAGTGCAGCCAGAGTGCTTCTTGGAGGTCAGGATGGCCAAACTTCATCTCTCATATTTTCGACGTATTGTCAGGAGGGACCAGTCACTAGAGAAGGATATCATGTTTGGTAAGGTGGAGGTTCAGAGAAAAAGAGGAAGAGCCCAAGCAAGATGGATTGGCAAAGTGGCAGCATCAATGGGCTCAAGCATGGCAACAATTTTGAAGTTGGCCTAGGAATGGGTACTGTTTTGTTCTGTTGTCATATGGTTGCTATGAGTCGGTACTGACTCGATGGCACCTAACAATAACAACAACAATATGATGGACGTGGCATTATGGGTTAATGTGCCAGACTGCCAAACTGTTTGAAACACAAGGTGGGCAGTTTCAAGCTCAGCAGCCGCTCCTCAGAAATCCTATACAGAGTTGTTATTGGTTGGATCCGACTCAACAGCACTTAACAACAACAACAACAATGTGATGGATGGAGTCTTGATGTGGTGTTGTAAATGCGCTGGACTGCAAGGTCTGTTTGAACTGCAAGTTCAGCACTTCAAGCTCACCACCCACCCTTGGGAAACTCTATACAGGCTTATTATGAGTCGGAACCAACTGGATGGCACTTAACAACAGTACAGTTTGAACCGAATGGTTCAAACTCATCAAGCACTCCTCAGAAACCATAAACATGATTGCTGTGAGTCTATACCGACTCAAGGGCACTTACCAACAACATCTGGCCCACAGAGCTGACGTCCCCCACGCTTGGCTTAAGCTATTAAATACTGTAATCACCCTTCCTAGTTATTCTGATGGTAGCATTCTTCCAGCACTTAGTATAGTATTAAACGAAGCTGAGAGCTTTACATGAATTTTCTTATTTAATCTCATAATAATTTTATGAAATAAGAACTATTGTGTCTCTTTAACAGATGAGGAAAACTAAGGTTTACAAGCTAATTAAGGATAGGCACCAAATCTAACTAATCCCTTGGTAATGAGTCAATTCCAATCACAGCGACTTTAGAGGACAGAGTAGAACTGCCCCTTATGGTTTCCAAGGTTGTAATTATGGAAGCCACAGCTTTCTACCTCAGAGGGTGGTTTAAACTGTTAACCTTTCAGTTAGGAGCCAAGTGCTTAACCACTGCACCACTAGGGCTCCTGGAATAAGAACTAGGGCCATTAAGCCAGGATTCAACCTCTTATTTCCTGACACAAACAATTGTTCCAATTTGTTTTCCATGAATAAGAAAATTAGCACTGTTCAAAGATTACAATTGTTGTAGGAAATTGTTGACCCCAGATTAAGAAATCTGTGAGTTTTTTCTCCATTCCTTTCTTGATTTCTCCTTTATTTTTAAAAGGAAGAAGACATATAATAAATATTAGTGTTTTTAAATTTTTTTTCACTTTCGTTTTCTTTAATTCTACTATAACAACACTTATGCTTCCTTACAGCCCTTATTTTGTGAGTTGCCCTGCCCCCCACACATAACTAGCAGGAACATAAGCTATTGACATGAGCTTTAAATCTTCACTGAAGGATGATAAAACCACCATAGCTCAGAGAAACAGAAAATGTGAATTTTATGGCACTTATATATGCGATGCTCATCTTCAAGTACCTCCAAAAAGAAACCTGAGTTAAACTAGCTAGCTAGATGCTGAGGCCCTGTTACACCCTAATTGTTTAATGACTAGCTAAGAATGGTTTTCAGTGAGCACATCAATTGATGGTAGTATTTAAAACAAGGGCTTCTAAAGTTAGTAAGGAAGATCGTTGTGGTTTCATTTCTTAAATTCAATTGATCAGTCTGCTTAATTGAAGGCATCCTTTTGAAATAGTGACACAGCTTGTCTGAACTTTCAGTCTAATTCCAGTTAGACCCACAGATGTCTGTAGATTTTGACTTACACTGGCTCCTTGGATGGAGTAGAACTGCCCCACACTTTCCAAGACTGTACATGTTCACAGTAGCAGACGACCCCACCTTTCTCTTGAGGAGCAACCAGTGGATGTTTTGTTTCTTGTTTCCTGGTTAGTAGCGGAGCATTTAACCACTACGCTACCAGAGCTCCTTAAATGGAGCTTTATATAATGGGCTCAGTAATTCTAAAGACATATTGTCAAATTTTGTCCAAACTTGAATTAGCTTTCCTTTGTGAACATACTGGAGCTAAAATCCGTTTATCTGGGTACCCATCCAGGGCCAAGGAACAAAGCAAAAGAAAGAAATTGGAAGGACTGAAAATTTAAAGCACGTTTCATATAAGTAAACCCTGGTGGTGGAGTCGGGTTTCCGAGGCTGTAAATCTTTACGGGAGCAGAAAGCCTCATCCGTCTTCCACAGAACCGCTGGTAGTTTCGAACTGCTGACCTTGAGATTAACAGCCTGACTCGTGCTACAAATGATGATTTAATTAAAAGTGTGAGAGATGAAAGAATAAAGAAAGGAGCCAAACAAACGCTTTCTTGAGAGTTTAGCCAAAAACTTCTATGGAAAAAATAACGTCTGCTTTTCTAGATGGGCGTTGCTGCCTTGATATCTGGGTGGGGAGGTGGGTTCTGGGCCTCAGACTCCCTCCAAGCGATGCTGCGGTTCAACAGGTAATGCTGCTGCGCCCATCTAGGGCCTTGGGTGAGCCGTCCAGGCCCAGCCCAACCCAGTCTCAGTGGCTTCGGGAGCCCTCGCCTTCGATCATCAGCAGTACCAACAGCAGTAAGAGGAAGAGCAAGAAGTAGCAGGAGCAGAAACATGGCGCACCCGGGTTCTGGAAGCAGTGGGAGGGCCTCAGGGAGGGGGCACTGCTCAAGCGTTGCCAGGACGCTGGACGCGCGCGTCCCTGGCAGCCGCAGCCCACGTCAGGGTTTGTTTAATCATCGCAGGGTATTTATGGCCGGGGCTCGCGGGCGGCCGCCGGAAGCACAGAGATCTTGCGGGACAGCGGATGAGGCGCGGCGGCTGCGGCCCAGGGCACCTCCCCTCGGCTTCCCGAACCCTACCCTGTCCAACCCGAGGGGGGGAGATGGAAACACCTGCCACGCTCTGAGCCCCCTAGGAAGATAACAACCTTCCCGTTATTCCACCCCGCGGTCCCGCGGACGCCCCCGGCTGGACCTCTCCAAGTCTCCATCTATCAGAGTGGGGCGAGCGGAAAAGCGAGCAATGGCAGAAAACCTGAGGAAACTAGTCTCCAACGAATATTTACGATCACTGCCGGAGAAGCTCGACTCCTGGCTGAGGGAATATAGCGTGAGTCTGGGTAGGGGACCCCGACCCGCCTTCTCTAGTTCCTTGCGCAGCCCTGGGGCTGGGGACTTTTTATTTATTTTTTTTTTTAAGAATTTTTTTTGTGAGTGTGTGTGTGTGATATGTAAAATTTCAACCAATTTTACATTTATAAATCCGTGACATTTAATTGCATTCACTATGTTGTGCAGCAATCACTACTACTTTCCGAAGTTTTTTGTTTTCATCACCCTTAAAAACTTCAGTTTAACAATAATCCCTTTCCCCATTTTCGGTTTCTAGGCGGGTTTTTTGTTTTTTATTCTTTTAGCGTGGGCGTCAGATGACCACTGCTTTGCAAAACTCCCGCACTCGTGGTTCCTAATTGGGTCAGCGGCTTCCGACCCAGATTATGGGTGCACTTGTTAGGTGGTGCGCTTTACTCTCCGCTCTGCAAGGCGGGGCCCAGAACTCCGCCAGTAGGAGCGAGAGAACTCAGTGCAGTAGAACGGTAACCAAGGACGCTGACCGCCCTAGTAACAAGAGTCCTGACGACTGCTTGTCTGTTCTAGTCCGCTCTTCTCTTCCATCCCCTCTGGCAGCACAATCCGCACACATCTCACTCATTATTTTACTACACTCCTGCGCCTGCCTTTCTTCAAGTGCCCTCTCTCTCTCTCTCTCTCTCTCTCTCTAATTACAACTGAAAGTGAAACAGACACTTGTCAGGATTGCATGTTTCATTTGTGTACTGATCAGCATGGAAAGCGAGGTACCATTTCGATAACAAGACGATTACAAATGAAATAAATCAGACTACTATCAAATTTAAATTCTCATGAAACCCCCCCCCCCATCCCTGCTCCCAGTAACCTCCCACACACTAAAAGGATAACTGAATTCAGTGAGATTGAATGAATTGGCCAAGGCCATAGAGCTAGTTCTGTGCAGAGCTAGACCTTAAAGGAGGGAAGGAGAAATCTGATTCCTAGTTCACAGAACGGACTCAACAGCACTTAACAACAACAATACATGGACCTCTCACACACACAAAAAGCCAAATATAAAAAAAAATTTTTTTCACTGTTAAGTATCTTAAATAAACTTTGAATTACAAAAATATGTATATTCAAATTGTCACAGCATAGCATTTAACACAATTGACACTAGCCTTTGACGGGGACCAAATTAAATGATACTTTAGAAACACCTGTAAGTGCTGAGAAACGCCACAATTAATCACACTGTTCCTTCTCAGTGCCAGTGGTCCCTCTGTACTCACGGAAATGATTCTAACCTAGCTTCTCTCTCCACCACTTTATAGGAGAAACTTCACTTTCCAAATCTTGAGACTGTTTCCCAAACAACTTTATTCTTCTTGAGCTCTTGGACATCTCGGTGCTATTTTACTGTTGACACTCCAATATTCTTAAGACTTGGGTATTGTTTGTCTTCTTTCCTGGCCCATGGATCTCTTGTGGATGTTCTTCAAAGCCCAGATTTTAGTAGTCTTCTGTTTAACCTCCACGCTTATTTCAACTCTTACACATTTGCCAAGGAATCTTAAATCTATAGTCAGGACCTGGTTTTTGTCTTACCTCACACTACTTGGATTGCGACCTTGGACATTTCAGATGGGAGTGCTACAGTATTCTCAAATCCAAGTCAGGCTAGAGTAAAACTCAGCCTCTCTTATGCCCAAATTCCCATTGCCATTGAGTAGATGCTGACTCATAGCAACCCTGTATATGGGAGCAGAAAACCTCGTCTGTCTTCCTCCGAGTAGCTGATGAGTTTGAACTGCTGACGTTGGGATTAGCAGTCCAGTGATCTTCCTTATGCCCAACTATACACTTTTTTCATTGTCTTAATAATGTCATACTCCTGGTACCAACTTCAAAAATCATAGGATTTAGTGAGCACTTTCTACCACCTCCCTTGCTATCATCCTTGACCATCTTTCTTCGCTATTATTAAAAAAAAACAAAAAAAAAACAAAAAACCCAAAGTGATTCCTTTCATTATAAAATCAGATCAAATTACTCTTCTGCCAAAACCCTCCATTTACTACCTCATCCAGAATAAAAACCAGAATTCCTATAATGGTCTCCAGGATCCTACACATTTGTGCCCCTTTAACCTCACTAACTGTTATTCTATTACTTGCTCCACCTGCTCTGGTAATATTGCCCTCTTGGGAAGAATGCTGTTCAGTAGAACTTTCTATGACAGTGGGCATGTTCTGGCTCTGCTCTGTCCAATATGATCACCACTGTGCTTTTGAAATGTGGCAAATGCAATTGTAGAACTGAATTTCTCAAATTTATTTAAGTTTAATTAATTTACATTGAAATAATCACTCATAATGATGCTGTATAGAGTTTCCAAGAGTGGTTGGTGGATTTGATATGCTGACCTAATGGTTACCAGTCCAGTGCTTCTCCTACAGCACCACAACTACTATAGTGGACAGCAGAGTTTTAGGGCATGCTTCAGGATATTTGGTGTTCATTGTACCCTCTGCCTGGGAAGATCTCCCCAGATATCAGTAGCCTTGCTTCCTTGCCTCCTTCAAATCTTTGCTTTTCAGAAAGGTCCACCTTGACCATCCAATGTTGTTGTTCTTGTTAGGTGCCTTCAAGTCGATTCTGACTCATAGTGACCTTATTATGTACAACAGAACAAAACACCATCCTAAATACAATTGCAATCGCTTTTACCCTCATCACTAAGGAGCCCTGGGGGTGAAAGGGGTCCACCAGGGCTCCGTGGCTAACTTAAAGGTTGTTGGTTTGAACTCAGCAGTCACTCTGTGAAAGAAAAGATCTGACAGTCTGCTACTATAAAGATTACAGCTTGGGAAACTCTCTGGGGGGCAGTTCTACTCTTTAAGACACAAATGAAGTCACCATGAAGAGGACTTGAAATACTGATGAAGATCAAAGACCACAACTTTCAGTATAGGTTGCACGTCAATATAAACAAAATGAAAAACCTCACTACCGGACTCATAAATAACATCATGATAAATGGAGCAAAGGTTGACATTGTGAAACACTTCATTTTACTTGAATCAACCATCAACACTCATGGAAGCAGCAGTCAAGAAATAGAACAACATACTGCACAAGACCTTTTTAAAGTGTTGAAGAGCAAAGATAGCAGTTTGAGGACTAAGGTGCCAGAACCAAGCCATGGTATTTTCAGTAACCTCATGTGCATGTGAAAGTTGGGCAATGAATAAGGCAGACCACAGTAGAATTGATTCATTTGCGTTATGGTGTTGGAGAAGAATATTAAAGGTACCATGGACAACTAGAATTTATAACAAATCTTTATTGGAAGAAGTATAGCCAGAATGCTCCTCAGAAGCCAAGATGGTAAGACTTCGTCTTTCATACTTCAGACTTATTATTAGGAGGGATCAGTCACTGGAGAAGTATACCATGCTTGGTAAAAATAGGGAAAAAGAGGGAGACCCCTGCAGCAACAACGGGCACAAGTGTAGCAGTGATTGTGAGGATCTTCGTTTTATTGTACATAAAGTTGCTTTGAGTTGGAGCGGACTCAACAGCACTGAACAGCAGTAACAACAATAGGGTCTCCTTCTGGGACCTATGCCATTATGATTATTATTTTTTTTTGTAATTCAAAGACGTAATATTAAAAAAAAAACAAAAAAAAAAACCCCACAAAACAAACAAATAAACCAAAAAGCCATAGAGAAACAAACAGTAAAATAGTAGCAAATGTTGCCGACTGGATTTCTTGCACTCAAGTGCAAGTTTGTCCCAGGTTTTGATGAGGACTTTGCCTTTAAAAGTAAGGGGCAGCTTGGTTTGAAATCATAACTTTCAGAAATTGTTTTCTTTTGTGGCTATCAAGAGTGCTTGGTGAAGGCACCATAGAACACCTCCTCCTTTTCAACCAAGAACTTAGCCAATAAGTTGAAAAATTTAGTCAGAAAATGATTGCTAAGCTTCCAGTTTGTTATTCTGCCTGTATTTTCAATTGTCAACAGTCTACGTTTATTCATTCAATAAATACTCACATTTTTCAGAGTTTACTACCTACCTGTTTCTGTGGTAGGTGCTGAGAATAGAAACATGAGCTGCATCTTCAAGATGAATTGCCAATTGGGGAAAAGAGAGGAAACAGTATGTGCACAAAACAAAACAAATCCGACAAACACAGAGCCACGAAAAAGCTGGCATATTTGGGCAGGGGAGAGGGGAGACAGTGGATGGTTCAAGGCAGGCCGGGTAAATGAGATGAGACTGAGTGAATTGGGGGGTTGTGGCCAGATGGTGATGAGGCTTAGGGATGGTGTATTAAGGAGTTTGACCCTTTTTCGGAGGTCAACATTATGCAGAGAAGAGGCATGTTTGTATTATATTTTAGAAAGGTTACCCTGGCTTTTGCATAACTTGGAGATTGGAGAACAGATGGGGTTGGACCCTGTTTTATATCAACCTCTCATAAGCTATTCTGGCGCATTTAGTAAACAAAGTCAGGGTCTGAGAATGGTCTTTAAGGGTTATGCAATAGTATGCTGCCTTTGATTCTTAAATCTATCACCAACATCTGTATGACTTTATAACTCTGTTGTTATTAAGCACTGTGGAGTTGGTTCTAACTTACAGTGACCCTGTATAGGGTTCCTGAATTGCTGCTGGTGAATTTGAATTGCTGACTTTGTGGATCAAACCGACCTCGAGGTCGAGTGCTTATTCTCCTACACTACACCAAGACTAAGGAGCTCTGGTAGCGTAGTGGTTACGATTCGGGCTGCGAACCTCAAGGTCAGCAGTTCGAAACTACCAGCTGTTCCGCGGGAGAAAGATGAAGCTTTCTGTTCCCATAAAAGATTTACAGCCTCGGAAACCCTGTACAGGGTCGCTGTGAGTCGGAACTGACTCCACGGCACATAACAACAACAACACCAAGACTACTTACATCTCTGTCAAAGGGTCAAATAACCTTCTTGGTTATTTGCAGACCCAGATTCTGATTACCTAATGACCTCAGTCCTGGTGTGGTGCTGTAGGGCAAGCACTGGACCACAAGGTCAGTTTGAACGGCAAGGTCTGTGGTTCAAACCCACCAGCCGATCTTCAGAAACCTTACACAGGGTTGCTGAGTCAGAAATGACTCGGCAGCACTAATCAACAAAATCAACAGCAACAATGACCTCACACAGATGTCAAGATGGAAAAATATAGTAAGCTCCTTACATTGGTGACAGTGTCTGCATAGGTAAAGTCTGACCGAAACTTCCTCCCTCTGAGATGTTTTTGTGTCTCCTTGGGGTTCTGTGGATTTGGAAGTTAACCTGAGTCAGTTGCTCTAAGATTAAAAAAAAAAAAAAATGTGCTGGCTACTCTGCAGTTTCCGTGTAATGCTGGTGTTAGGTGCTGTTGAGTCAGTTAGAACCCATAGCGACTCTATGTACAACAAAAGATTGCCCGGTTCTGTACCATGTTCACAATCATTGCTATGTTTGACCCCAGTATTGCAGAACCGCAAGGTCCGCAGTTCAAAACCACCAGCGGTTCTGCGGTAGAAAGATGAGGCTTTCTGCTCCCGTAAAGATTTACAGCCTTGGAAACCCTGTACAGGGTCGCTATGAGTCGGAACTGACTCCACGGCACACAGCCATCACCATTGCGGCTGCTGTGTCCTTCTGTCTCTTGGACGATCTTCCTCTTTTTGTTGACCTTCTACTTTACCAGGCATGATATCCTTCTCAAGGGATTAATCCTGCTGATAGCATGTCCTAAGTAAGTGAGGCAGTTTTGCCTTCCTTGCTTCCAGTGAGTGTTCTTTCTGGCGGTCCTTCTTCAAACAGACTTGCTCATTCTTCTGGTAGCAATAGTATATTTAATACTCTTAATAATAGTTATGAGTTGAGCTGCTAACATCAACGTCAGCAATTAGAAACTACCAGCAATTCCGCTGGGGAAAGATGAGGCTTTCTGCTCCCATAAAGATTTACACCCTTGGAAACCCTATACAGGGCTGCTATGATTTGGAACCAACTCCACGGCACATCACCACCACCACCATCAGCACCATAATTGAAATGCATCAGTTCTTCATTCTTTCTAATTCCTTATCTAGCTTTCACATGAATGTGAGGCAATTGAAAATACCATGGCTTGCACCAGGCACACTTTTGTCTTCAAAGTGACTTCTTTGTTTTTTAACATTTTAAAGAGGTCTTTTGCAGCAGATTTGTCCAATACAATATTCCGTGTAATTTCTCGACTGTTGTGTCCATGCATGTTGATTGTGGGTTCAAGTTAAACGGAATCCTTGACAATGTCAATCTTTTCTGATTGTTATGATGCTGCTGTTGGTTCAGTTGTGAGGATTTTTGTTTTCTTTCTGTTGCAGTGGAATCCATACTGAAGGCAGTACAGTCTTTGATCCTTACCAGTAAGTGCTTTAAGTCTTCTTCACGTTCTGCAAGCAAGAGTGTGTCATCTGCATATCACAGATTGTTAATGAGTCTTCCTCCAACCCTGACGCTGTGTTCTTAATATAGTCCAGTTTCACAAATGATCTGCTTAGCATACAGATGACTAAGTATAGTGAAAGGCTATACAACCCTGTTGTACATCTTTCCTCTTTTTAAACCATACAGTATCCCCTTTTTCTGTTTACACGACTGTCTTTTGGTCTATGTACAGGTTCCTCTTGAGCACAATGAAGTGTTCTGAAATTCCAATGTTGTTATAGTAGCAAATGGTATAGATTTCATATATCCTTGATAATCCTGTCCCCAAGTTAGGATAGAATTACGTTTCTTAAGGTAAATGAATAGATGCCAGGACCTTACAATCTGAATATCGTTGATTACTCAGTAACTGGGTGTGGGTGTGGGGGTGGGGATGCTGGCAATGCTTCCTCTTGCATGACTCTCTGGTGAGGACAGCGTATTAAATATCAGCACAGAAAGTGAGGTCTTAAGGAGATATCTTTCTATTGGTTTTAAAATAATCTTTGTGGTTAGAATAAAAAAGGGGTGTTGTAGTTGCTATGGTGTGTTCAAATAGACTCCCTGCCCACCTTACTTGAGAGTCAACATACTTTTCATTCTTGAGGCTTTAATCTAACTAGCAAATTTATAGTGGACAGTTTTCTTTCCTTTATCTCTTTACTAGCTAGGCTATGATGCAGTAATGGAGTTATTCCAAATCTCAGTGTCTCAACGTAACAACTGGTTTTTCATTCACAGAAAGTCTGATGGTAACCTTGACATGTTGTCAGCTGTCCTTGTCTCTGAGTTTTCTAAATTCTCTGCTGCAGAAGAAGAGAAAGGGTGAAGAAGAATTTGTTGTTCTTAAATTATGCATATAGCTTCCACTCATTTTCATTGGCCAAAATTTGTTACCAGGCTACAATATAACTTTAGGATGTTCCTGGGTGGCTCGACTACTAGCCAAAAGACCACCCCTTCAAATTGACACATAGAACGCTAAGGAGCAGTTCTACTTTGCATACATGGGGCCACCATGAATGGGATTCAACTCAAAAAAACAACTAACAGCAGCAATCTAATTTTTTTTAATTAAATGTTTTTATTTTGCATTGAGTGAAAGTTTACAGGGCACATCATCAG
>NW_006409065.1:12231-14981 GCF_000296735.1 Chrysochloris asiatica
TCTCGGCTTTTAGGGAAGGTTTTTACATTTGTCTGTGGATATCCAGGGCTCATGTATGAGATTACTAACAAGTATTACTGAATAATCAGATGAGGGACAGTTTGCTATGTCTACTAGGTAGCTAGAGTGTGATCCTCAGAGCCTATGGTTTGGACGGTCAACAACGCTTGGGCCCACAGGGGAGTAATCTAATTTTAAGGGAGCAAGGGGAGTGTGGGAGAGCAAGGGAATATTTAATTGATGTTACCATTTCTGCCACATTTATTAATAATGAACTCATGACAACAACAGAAATTGACAAGCAATTCCCAGGGATTTCTTTCCAAAAGAAAAGCTATCAACAGTTTGGGAGTACAGTGACTCCCTAGGATAAGCACTGAACTGCCAACTACAGGTCATTGGTTCCAGCCGGAGATAGATGAAGCTCTTTGCTTTTGCAAAGATTTAGAGCCTTGGATACCTTTTACAGGGTTGCTACAAATCAGAACTGATTTGATGGCACTTTATGACAGCAATGTCAACATTCTAATTTTGAGTTTTCATATTTGTATTTATTGTAAACATCATTGTTTGCTACTTAAGGAGACTAGGTAATGGGCAATGGAAATAGGAAGTCTAGTAGGCATTTTAAGTAAGGATTAAGACCCTATAAAATCCAGTGGAGAAGGTTAGGAATGAAATAGTAGGTGTAAGAGGACCATTTCATGGAGTTGTTGTTGTTGTTATGTGCCATGGAGTCGGTTCCAACTCATAGCGACTCTGTACAGGATTTCCGAGGCTGTAAAATTTTACAGGAGCATAAAGCCTCATCTTTCTCCCATGGAACAGCTGGTAGTTTTGAACTGCTGATCTTGCAGTTCGCAGCCCAATTCATAACCACTATGCTACCAGAGCTCCTTATTTCATGGAGAGTCTTGGATAATTAAGCTCTCATGAAGAGAAACAGCTGACTGTTCATGGAGTCCTGGTGTGGCACTGTGGGATTAAAGCACTAGACCTCAAGGTTGGTTTGAACCACGAGGTTGATGGTTCAAACTCACCAGCTACTTCTTGGAAACCCTATACAGGGTCGCTATGAATTGGAACTGACTTGATGGTGCTTAACAACAACAAGAAAGTTGAAAATGCTTAGAAGTAAAAGGAAGTGAAAAGGACCAACGGATTGGTAGTCATTCTAGATAAGGGCCACATGAGTGCAAAGGCCAAGCAGGAGAGTGACTGGTATGGGGGAGATAGGCTGGATAAGTCAGGCCTATTCTGGAGAATCTTGGAAGTTAGGTGAAATTTAGATGCATTTGATTAGGAGCTTTGATTTGGGCAAGGGATGGGAACAAAGCCACTCTCCTGTTATTCTTCTACCTTAAGATACCAACTTTCTTTCCTTTGCTTCTTAAATTCCCATTTATTCCTCAACTCAGTACAATCTGGAAAACCCTCAAGATTTCTCCACACCATTCTGTTATAACCACCTGATGGTAGGTTAAATCTTAAAAAATTTTTATTTTCTCTCCCCTATTCCTTGATGTCTCTGCAGCAATCTGGTAAAATTTTATGATTTTAACAACTACTCAAATGCTGGTGATCTCAAATCTGTCTCTAGCTTGGGCTTTCTCCAGAGTTCCTGACCTAGGTGGTCAGCTGCCATCCAGACAGCTACATGTGGTTGCTCACTGGCCCCTCCAACCCAACCAATGGAACTGGCTATGGTTATGATCATTTCTACAGTCTTCTGGTTCTTCTAGCTGGGTAATGGCATTATAGTCCACCCTGTGGCCCAAGTCAGAAAGCTGGGACCCCGTCTTCTCCATCTCTATCACACCTCACAATGGGTTCACTAAGCCTTAAGGATTCTATCTTTTAAATTTCTCTCAAGTACTCCCCCTCCATAGAGAGTTGTTGAGGCCATAAGGCATGAGTGAAGCAAAGAACAAACCGTGCTCTCCTGCTTTGTAAAACCATCTTTCTTTGGTTTCCTGGTTCTTTGTGTCTTCTTCCTGGTTGTCCTCTCACTTCCAGCTACTTTTGTTTTTCAGTCATTGCCTCTTCCTCCTCAGTCCACTTCACTCTACTCCCAGCCCCTCCCCACTCTCTGGTGATCTCATCTGCGCATAAGGCGTCTACTCTGTCTTATCTGCTGAGGACTTCCAAAGTCACACCCTCAACCCCAACTCTCTTCTGAGCTCCAAGTTTTGCATTTTGTTTTGAGTACCATGCTGGAAGTAGTGAGAGTAGATTTAGGTACCAGTTTAACCTTCATCTCTTCCCAACTATTTATAATTCTTTGCTTTTCCTCGTCAATGAATTGGAGATGATGGTATTCAATTTGTTGACTTGTGAGAATTAGGTTGAATAGTGCATACAAAAGAGTCCTGGTATGATGCTGTAGGATAAATACTCAACCACCAGGTCGGTTTAAACTGCAAGGTTGGAAGTTCAAACTCACCAGCCGCTCCTTGGAAACCCTATGCAGGGTCACTACGGGTCAGAACTGACTTGATCGCACTAACAACAACAAAAGTGTATATAAAGCTCTTAGCACAGTGCTTGACTGTTGTACAGTAGGCACACAGTAATTGTTGAGTACTAGTCCTAGACATCTCCATCTCTAGGTCCCCTAAATTGAGCAATCAAAAACAAACAAATCTCAAACAACCCAGGAAAACTCTCTCACATTCCTTCCCCATTTCTAAACCTCTTCCTTTTCCTCATCTAACATGAGGGGGCTTCAAAAAGTTGGTGAAAATTTCTAT
>NW_006409065.1:36660-37461 GCF_000296735.1 Chrysochloris asiatica
CTAGGTTCCCTCTTGAAAGCTTGTAAGCCAGTCACTTCTTACCTTTGTATCCTTTCCCCCATTTTGGGTAGCCAATGTCCAAGTTGCCCATCCTGTCTACTGTTTGTGTGGAGGGGGTGGGAATAATTATTGCAGCAAGGATTTGTTTCCTCTTTTGAGCTACTGCATCCAAAGGTTTAGGTAAAGTTTATCAAATTGTATCAGATGACACTTTTTTCCTCTTCTTTCTTCTTGGGGTTGAACTCTGAACATCCAGTCATTGAAGCCAGCTCAAGTGGGTATTATCTGCAAGTGTGGGTGTTCTTGTGTCTATCCGCTCTCTTCTTATCAGCTGGACGCTTCACTTTCCACTCTAGTTCTCTGTGGCTTTGTCATTGACTCTGAGCCCATGAGTCCCCAGGTCTTTCCACACTGCTGGCCGACCAGGTCTCCACCCAGGTTCACAAGAGTCTACTGAACAATGTAGACCTTAGCTCGCCACTTCATTGCTGTTTTTCCTTCACTTCCCCTTATGGGTGATGTGCGTGGTCGCCAATCAAAGCGTGTATTCCCATTGTGTCTTAGTCTCGGAAGAGGATTTGCACTGAGAGGACCCGACCACTTGCCTTAATGTCTCCTGGGCAAGCAACTTGCTTGTTTTTATATTAACAGTCGGACTGCCTTGATTGTTGTGTATTTTTCCTGTAGGTCTTTCTTTCAAGAAGTATCTTCTGCTTTTCTAGCTGCTCCAGGCTGGTTTGCTCGTCCTTTCAAGTGGAAAATTTCCCGTCTCTGAAGATCTGGATGTGGTTCAGGCTTCCA
>NW_006409065.1:38128-61553 GCF_000296735.1 Chrysochloris asiatica
CTTGAAACAGCTCTTTGCTTGCCTTGATTTAGATAATACTTCAAACCTCAGCTTAAATGTCCCCTTTTCAGAGTTCTCTTTTCTCCATGATCTGTTTTTCTCATAATATCACTTAACTACTTTGGATTTGTAGCAATTGGTTTGTGTGCATATTGATAATTGATCTCCTCCATTGGGCTGCTGATTCCAAAGAGTTACTCTCTTGTATTTCCAATGCTGGAGTCCTGGTGAGGTGCTGTGGGTTAATGCGCTGGACTGCAAGGTCGGATTAAACCACAAGGTCGGCAGTTCAAGCTCACCAGCTGTTCCTCGGAAACACTGTACAGGGTCACTATGAGTTGGAATCGACTTGACAGCACTTAACAACAACAACAATGACAATGCTGCATCTCCAAGGTCCTAGTACTGTGCCTGACACATTGGTTGGTTGGTTATATGCTGTGGAGTTGGTTCTAACTCATAGAGACCCTTGGTAGGGTTTCTGAGGTTGCAAATCTTATGGGCACAGAACACCTCATCTTCCTCCTGCAGAACAGCTGTTAGTTTCAAACTGCTGACCTTGAGCCCAACTCATAACCACTACACACATTGTTGTTGTTAAGTGCCATTGAGTCGCTTCTGACCCATAGCAACCTTATATAGGGTTTCCAAGAAATAGGTAGTGAGCTTGAACCACCTGACTTTGCACTTCAAATGACTTTTCAGTCTGACACATTTGCCCACAGTGCCACACCAGGACTCCATTACACATATAGTACGTGCTTAATAATTTTATCAATTAATATAAATAATAAAACATTTCAATAAAACTTGCTAGCTCACCAGCTACTCCTTGGAAACCCTACACAGGGTCACTATGGGTCGGAATTGACTCAACAGCACTTAACAACCACAACAACCTGCTTTAAACTATGCTTGGTACATGAATGCACCTCCCTTTATTCTCTTTGTATGTCATCCAGGCATGACAAATTAACCTGCGCTTGCTTTTATGTGTATGTGCTCACACATGAAGCTGTGTTATTGGGTAAGGGGTAGGGTGGAGTTAGGAAGCTCCTTTGTTTCTTTTCATATTCTCCTTCCTGTGATGGTCCATCTTGTTTAGTTTTCTACAGTTTTCTCTTGGTACCAATGTTCGTACTTTAAAACACTGTTAACATATTCATAATAAATTCCTTTCAACATCCAGAAACCCAATTGAGATATTATTACTACAGTTGATTTCTTCTAGACTTAAGACATGGTCTTTATTCATTTTTCACTTCTTAAAAAATGTGTACTATATTATGTGGTGGTTGTTGTTAAATACTGTCGAGTCAATTCCGACCCATAGCGACCCGGTATAGGGTTTCCGAGGATAAGCTGGTGAGCTTGACCCGCCGACCTTGCAGTTCAAACAGACTTGAAGCCTGGCGCGTTAGCCCACAGTGCCACACCAGGACTCCATATATTATATGGTAAGCATTATTTTAGGTGCTGGAGATAAAGAAATGAATAGACAGAATCCTTGCTTTCAATTGGTTCAATGTATTTCTGCAAAAATGGTGTGTGGACCATGCCTGACATCCTGTGACTACACAAAGAATGAGAATCAAACTCAAGATCAGTCCAACACAGATTCCTATAAAATCTATGTATGAGAAGCTATGCAATTCCTATGTATGAGGCAAAGGTCACACATATCTCCACTTTCCAACTTTATTTGATTCTGACACCAACCAACCAACCATCCCTCCCACTACACTCTACTTCTCTGCTGGGTTCCATAATCCATTGCATTAGCCACAGTGAACTCAGAAACAATACTCACATCTTTGGGGTTAATTAGGGAAATGATTCCGGATTCAGCAGGTCTCTGGTCAAGAACTCCTCTTCTCTGCTATACTGCAGGCTGGTCTCTCTCTTGTCCTTGGTCTCTCAGACATGTGGCCCCTTGACCTCTGCCCTGTTTCAGCAAATGTTACAAAGCTCCTTTAGTGCTGTCTGTAAATGCTCAAAGGGCACATTCTATAAGCCAGCCTCCTGCCTGCAGGAGTTCTGTCTCTCCAGGCTGCAGCCTCTGAAACTGCTGCTTTTCTGAGTTGTTGTTGTTGTTGTTAAGTGCCATCGAGTCGGGTCCGACCCATAGCGACCCTGTACAGGGTTTCCGAGGGTGTAAATCTTTACGGGAGTAGAAAGCCTCATCTTTCTCCCGCGGAGCAGCTGGTAGTTTCGAACCGCTGACCTTAAGGCTCGCAGCCCGATTCGTAACCACTACGCTACCAGAGCTTTTCTGAGTAGGAATCTCAAATTCCATTCATGGTTCTTCTTTCTTTTGTCTCTGCTTCTGAGACATTGGTCTCTGCTTCTGAGATGTTTCCTTTTAAAGTTAGTGAGATGACAAAACGAATCAATCCCCATGTTAGAGTCCTGTACACACTATCTGTGTTGTTGTTGTGTAGTGCCATCGAGTCGATTCCAACCCATAGTGACCCTATGTAGGGTTTCCAAGGAGCAGGTGGTGAGCTTGAACCACTGACCTTGCAATTCAAACAACTTTGCAGTCTGACGCATTAGTCCACAGCGCCACACCAGGACTCCCATTATCTGTGTAGTCCCACCTAATCATTGGGAGTACAGTGGCTTTGTAGGATAAGTACTGGACTGTGAACCACAAGGTTGGCGGTTCGAGCCCACCAGCTGCTCTGTGGAAAAAAGATGAACATTTCTGTTCCCACAAAGTTTTATAACCTTGGAAACATTATACAGGGTTGCTATGAGTTAGAAACGACTCAGGTAGCATTTAACAACAGCAACAGCAACCCAATCATTTGGTGCGAGTTTAGAAGATTTTGGATGGAAGAGCCGTATCAAGTAAATTCAGTGTACCACAGTTTCTAATGAGATCATCAGTATGAACCAAGTGCTGGGGGAAAGCAGGATAAGATTCAGGGTTGACACTTAGAGTGGCCCTTGGATGGGTGAGCATTTGTTGGAGAAGGAGGTGAGATGGAACTTTGGGTAACTTATACTTACTTCTGTAGGTATCTGGTTGATTGGGATTTGATATAAATTCTGGTACCTTGTTATTTCTTAGTCTGCTTAACTCTTCAGCTGAGGATCCCAGTGTTTCACCCTTAGTTCTTCTACCTAAAGGGAAGGAGGAAGGCTGCTTTAAGTCCTGATAGCAAGTACACTCTTAGCCTCTGGGTTGTTGTGACAAAAATGCCCAGATGTTTCAGGGAAGTAGAGTCTGAAAAGTTATGGCACCTTGGCCAACTTGATTCTGAACCATTGGTCTTTATGCAGTTCGGTCCATCACATTCCCATTTCTTTGAAAGCTTAGATAGATCTTAAAGAAAGAGTTTGACTTATGATGATTTGTTGCTTACAATGAAGAGAGCCCTTGAAACTGACAATGACTGAGCTTTGTTGAAAATTCAGAAAAACTGCTCAACAGGTGGTAGAAGTGAGAGGAAGGAAGACACAAACTACGTGGTAGTTGAGTGTAATTGTGGAGGACTTTCTTTATAGGTAGGGAAATAAGGATTTTATATTTAGGAAGTGTGGATAAACTAAATGCCACTTTACAGTGCAAAATAATGAGAATAGAGATTGGTATATTGTGGGAAAATACAATTTGATAGAGAGAAACAACGTGGGGTTTGGTGTAATTCCAGCAGATGAATAAAGAGGGTGAAAAGAAAGACTTAAAAATTTTCTTTGTTCTTTACTTTTTAGTATGAATGATTTTTACCTAGTCTAGTAGCAATAGTCATTCTGTAATTTCTTATAAGGGTTTCTAGCATGTTTTTGCATTCAGGTTCTCTTTTATATGTGCAATATCATCAGAATGCAGATGTCTGATGATGCAGTCTTGTTTATGTTGTATTTATAGGCTTGTCAAAAGCACCCTAGAAAACCTGTGCCTTGATTTAGAAAGCCTGTCAATTTTGAAAAATCTGTCTTTAGTTACTGATTTCTTTTACAGTCTGGCTGAAACTGAAAAGACTTTTGAAGAAACTAAGAACAGATTGGCCATATCCCTTTTGGCTGCAGAGGAGGAAATAAATCAGCTAAGAAAGCAGTAAGGAAAAAACCCAAAACATTGCAGCCTCTGATGAATCTTTGAGTTTAGCTGTTTTGGTGCTCCATTACAATATGACAGATTTTTGGTCACATGCAGAAAGGAAAGGCAGCAATATTTTAATTTATGTTTTACATAATTATTTCCTTATCTCTAAACATTACCTAGGTATCATAGAAAGTTTTCAAAGGAAAATATAAAGGAATCTAAAAAAATCATCTCATGATTCCAGAGCCAATGACCACTTTGATATTTCTTCCCATGCATATATTAAAAGCAATGTTAAGACTACAGAAGGAAAAATATAAGCATGCAGTTTCGGACCCTACTTTTTCGCTTAATGCAGTTTTCTTTTATCGCTGAGAAAAAGTTCGTCAGAACCTAGTTTTAAAATAAGTACATAATGTAGGCATTCCCCTAAGATTGGTTATTTAGTTTGATAATTAATTTTCAACATTAAAACAATATGATAATTGCTTTTGTGGCAAATCTTAGTTCGAATTTGAGATTATCCCTTAAAGATAAACTTCTAGAAGGGAAGTGAGCCATTTGCTTTTTCTGGAATGAAAATTATTTCCCTAGAGTTCTGGTGTGACACTGAGGATAAAGCACTGAACTGCTAATGGCAAAGTCAGCAGTTTATACCCACCAGCTCCTCCTTGGAAACCCTATACAGGATTGTTGTGAGTCAGAACCAAGTTGACAGCACTTAACAATGACAACAATATGCATATAGAATAACTGTTCAGAATATAAACCTTATGTTCAAATTTTGTGGAGCTTTAATTACTTTTAACAATGGATCAGCTGATGAATCTAAAATACAGAAGAGAAGGAGGAAACGGAAGGATAATATGGTGTCAAAGAGATAAAGAAGAAGGGGAGGGGAGGGGAGAGAAAGAAACCGAAAGTTAAACACTTCCTTAAAACAAATGTATAAAGAAACGTTGAGAATAATATCAAAGATAAAAGAGGCAAGAATTTAAATTGCAGAACAAAGAACTGACATTGAAAAACATCCTTAGGGACAAAGATAGATGTTGATAAACCAAGAACAATAAATCCAATATGTATAACAGTATGTTGTTGTGTGCTGTGGAGTCAGTTCTGACTCATAGTGACCCTGTACAGGGTTTCCGAGACTGTAAATCGTTACAGGAGCAGAAAGCCTCATCTTTCTCCAGTGGAACAGCTGGTAGTTTTGAACTGCTGACCCTGAGGTTCACAGCCAGATTCATAACCACTACGCTACAGTATGATATGATATAAATATCACATCACATAGTTTTGAAATAACATAAACAAGACTTGATAGAAGTTTAAGGAAAAATAGATAAATCAGTAATCAAAGCTGGAGATTTTTAACATACAACTAACATATATATAAAGTGAATATGTTGCTGTTGAGTGCCATCGAGTCAATTCTTGACTCATAGTGACCCCGTGTGACAGTAGAACTGGCCCATAACCAAGTCAAAACAGAATCTTCAACAAATTCCAAAATTTCAACATTATACAGTTTCTTTAACTATGATGGACTAAAATTAGGAATAAATAGCCACACTTTCCACATTTGGAAATGACCAAAGACCTGCTACTAAATGTTGTTAAGTGCCCTTGAGTTGTTTCTGACTCATAGTGACCCTATATAGGGTTTCTGAGGAGCAGCTGGTGAATTTGAACTCCTGACCTTGTAGTTCAAACCCACCTTGGGGGCCAGTGCTTAGCCTACTTCATCACACCATACGTATTGAACGAAGGACATGAGATACACTGCTAAATAAAATGTGCTGATTGGCAATGGGACTTCCGCAGGAAGTTCTTTCTTCTGTTCTCTTTTATATTCCATTGATTTCTGCCCTTTATTTATCCCTTTCGGTTTATGCTATTGTTCTTCTCTTGCTAAAAATATTTAAGTAGCTCACACTTGGAAAATACGAATGCAATAGAAAAGCTTCAAAACAGAGAGAGAGAAAGAAAAGATGCATCTCAGAAAATACAATATGTAAAAAGATCGCTAATAATAATGCAAAATCATGTTTATTGAATTTGTATTACATGCCAACCATTGATCTTAGCTCTTTTAATTGAATTAATATAATTTCCACTAAGAGATTGTTGTTGTTAAGTACCATAGAGTTGGTTCCAACCCATAGCAACCCTGCATAGGGTTTTGGAAGAGCAGCTGGTGAGCTTGAACCACTGATCTTGCTGTTCAAACCCACTTTGCAGTCCTGCCCGTCAACCCACAGCGCTACACCAAGACTTCCACTAAGGGATAGGTATGGATATAAAAAGAAAATTCTAAAAGGGAAAATAAATATTGATTCTATAAGATTATAACTTCTTTATTCTTAATTTTGATTGTTTCTTCTAAAAAGAGCAGGTGAGTGTACATTTCTTTTAGAAAAAATAATTACCTGTCAATTTCTATTGCCGTCATACATGTTCCAACTGTTCTATTTCTTCAAGAACAGCCATAAATATTAAATTGCAACTCTGCTCTGTCCTCTACTTCGACGTTCCCTTTCGTTATTTAGTATGTCTTTTCAAATCATTGTTCATATCATATTGATTTCCTAAGCACCGATTCTGCTCTTTATCATTTCTAGTACAGCTGTAAAATTTGCCATCACATTTTTTAGCTTCTCTCCATCCTTTCAAATTTTACCCATTCTCTTTTCATCTTAAATACCATTGTTAATTTCATTGCAGCATATTCTTTTTAAGACGTTCTGCTCTTGTTTTATAGTGTGCCATGCCTTTTTAAAAAAAATCATAAAATATAGATGCCAGCGTTATTTCTAAAGTTCTTTTTGCTTCTGTCTGAACAACATTGTCTTTAGAGATCCCCGCTTTTCACCGAGTCTTGTGCATGTTATTCGATTCCCACTGTACTTTTCATCATATTCCATCTGTTCAAGGAATCTTGCTGGTGCAGTGGTTAAGCACTGGCTACTGGCAGGTCTACAGTTCTAACTCACCTCAGGCGAAAGGTGTGGCAGTCAGCTTCCAGAGAGATTTACAGTCTTGGAAACCCTCTGGGACACTGGGACATCTCTACTCTGCCCTAGAGAGTCACCAGAGAGTCTCTGTGAGTTTGACTTGACTTGATGGCCTTTTTTTTTTTAAGTGCCTGTCTGTTCAGATAATCAAAGAGCCAGTGAGGCTAGAAGATTGTATTTTAGGCCAGCTACTAGACTAAGTGTCAGAGGTTAATTGCTTTCAGATTGTTGTGTAGTTACAGTCAATATAATATTAAATGGTATGAGTAGAGACCTACTATGCTTTCAACAGAGGATCAGCATGAACATTCTATATTCAGGAACCATTTTGGGTGAAAACTGCAGACCCACAGGGCACCCCTGACCTCTAGCAGTTCTGTCTTTAAAAAAAAACAAAAAAAACTGGTTTTATTTTATTTTTTTTTTGTGTGTGTGTGTGTGAAAATGTACACAGCAAAAGATACACATTGTAACCATTTCTGCACGTGCAATTCACTGAACACTGATTGCATTTTCAAGTTGTGCTATCTTTTTATAAATTATTCCACTAGTTATTAACACCAACAATTAATATAAACTCACTGCCCCCTAAACTTCTCGTCTCACTTTCAAATTGCTGTTGCCAATTTGATTCCACATAAGGTAATTCTTTAAAGGAGCACAAAATTCAAGACAGACATACTAATTACACTAAACAATTGATTGGTTCAAAGAAGACTTCAGGGAATAGTTTTGGTTTAAGGGGTTTGAAGTTTAAAGATGATCTCAAAACAATACTGCTGGAATCCACCCTCATTGGCTTCAGAAAGTCTGGGTTCCACACTAATGTGAGATTCTGTTTTGCATTTCCCCTCCTTTGATCAGGATTCATCTGTAGAAACTTTTAACAAAACGTTCAGTAGTGGCAGCTTGGTCAGTATCCAGTTCTTTTGGTCACATGACAATCTGTCAGTTCTGATTTGCTAATTTGGGTTTGTTCATATACCCAGCAGTTTTCTAATTCAACAATGGAATAGTAGCTACAGTGAGCTTTGTTGTTAAACATGTCAACTGTTGCTTATTTATTTCCTGCTCCCCTTCCTTCTCTTGTCTCCCTCTTTCCCGCTCTTTCTTTGTTTCCCTCCCTCCCACCTTTTTCCTTTCCTTCTTTTTCTTCCTTCCTGCTCTCTGCCCCTCTTTCTCTGTTCAGGCTTAAATCTCTTCAATCCCAAGAGGAATCCCGCCACAGGAACTCGGTTGACCACTACTCTGACTACCGGGGTGGAGAGCGGGGTAGGAACATAGACCTGCGGAGCGTAGACCAGAGGGGCTCAGAGACACGGGGTTCGGAATCTCGGGCCTCAGAACCACGGGGCCTGGAACCTCGGGGCTCAGAATCACGGGGCTCAGAGTCACGGACCACCGACCTGAGGAGTTTGGACAGGCGAAGCACAGAGCAGCGGAATCCAGAAGTGATATCTGACTATGAGAAACAGCTCCGAACGCTCAAGGACGAGATCGCTGTACTGTCTGCTGAAAAGAATGTACTTCAAGGAAGGTCTGACCAATTCTCTCCCATCTTTTTACTTATAGTTCCTTTTGATAGCTAATTGGTAGAGTTAGTGGTAAAAGCTGGGCTTGGGGGTGGGGGTGGGGAAAGAAGTAAAATGATGCCTTGAGCCCAAACCGAAACAATATGGAAAGCTCTGAATCATAAAGGGATTGGTTTCTCTGAGAGCATCATTTAGAGAAAGGAAGCGCCTCCTGGACTGTCTGTGTTGGAACACTTACTGATTTTGAGCTGACGTTGAAACAAAAAGAATGAATTTGAGAGACAGTGGAAGGAAAACTTTATGGCATAAAAACCAGATTTGAGTGGGCATATAATACAAGTGTTGGTACCCATATTGAAAAACATGTCCTTTAATAGTAGGTTCATTTTCTCTGAGTCTTTCCAGGGTGATTATATTGTTAGTCCATAGTACTATCAGGCATTGTTTTTATATCTAACTTTGTTTAATGGAGTGAGCAGATAACTGTGCTTGTGAAATTCCTTTCTACTGATGGATAGAACATGAAGACAGGTGATTAAGAGATTTTAGAGAGGACAAGGGGAGAATGGTGGCTCCCTAGGATAAGCACTAGACTGTGAACCACAAAGTTGATGGTATGAGCCCACTAGCTGCTCCATGGGAGAAAGATGAGGCTTTCTGCTCATATTTCTGTCTGCAAAGGTATTAAAATCATCAGAAATCCCATGTAGGGTTGCTGTAAGTTGGAACTGACTCAATGGCAGTTAACAACAACAGTGATGAGTAAGTGGGATGTTTCTCTTTAGAGGCAACATTTTCCTTGCTCTTAACATCTCCATGACAGAAAACTGCCAGAATTTCAAGTCAGATTCAGAAGAGGCCGTGGAATGAGAGACATCATTGCTGATGTCCTATGGATCTTAGCTGAAAGCAGAGAATATAAAAAAGATGTTTACCTGTGCTTTACTGACTATGCAAAGTCTTTTTTGATTGTGTGGATCATGACAAGCTATGGACAACATTGCAAAGTATGAGTATTCTGGAACACTGAATTGTGCTTATGAGGAATCTGTACCTGGACCAATAGGTAGTTGTTCGAGCAGAACATGGGAACACTGGTTGATTTAAAATTAAGGAAGGTGTGCAACAGGGTTATATTCTTTCACCATACTTATTCAACCTGTATGCTGAGCAAATAATCAGCTGGGTTATATGAAGAGAAACGTGGCATCAGGATTGGGGGAAGATGCATTAACAACCTGCGATATGCAGATGATACAACCTTGCTTACTGAAAGTGAAGAGGACTTAAAATACTTACTGATGAAGATCCAAGAGCATAGCCTTCGGTATGGATTACATCTCAATGTAAAGAAAACAAAAATCCTCACACCACTGGACCAATAAGCAACATTCTTATCAATGGAGAAAAGATTGAAGTTGTCAAGGACTTCTTTCTCCTTGGATCAACCATCAACATTCATGGAAGCACCAGTCAAGAAATCAAACGCATTGCATTAGGAAACCCTGCCACAAGACCTTTTTAAAGTGTTGAAGAGCAAAGATGTCAGCTTGAGGACTACGGTGCGCCTGACCCAAACCATGGTATTTTCAGTGACCTCATATGCATGTGAAAGCTGAACAGTGAATAAGGAAGACCATAGAAGAATTGATGCATTTCAGTTATGGTGTTGGAGAGAATATTGAAAGTGCCATGGGTTGCCAAAAGAACAAACAGATCTGTGTTGGAAGAAGTATAGCCAGAGTGCTCCTTGGAGGCCAGGATGGCCAAACTTGGTCTATGTACAGATTCCTCATGAGCACAATTAAGTGTTCTGGAATACTCATACTTCTCAATGTTGTCCATAGCTTTCTGTGATCCACCCAATCAATAGCCTTTGTGTAGTCAATAAAGCACAGGTAAACATCTTTCTGGTATTCAGAGCTTTCAGCCAAGAGCCATCTGATGTCAGCAATGATATCTCTCGTTCCACGGCCTCTTGTGAATCCAGCTTGAACCTCTGGAAGCCCTCTGCCAATGTATGGTTGCAGCCGTTTCTGTGGTTAAGTGCTGGCTGTTAATCAGAAGGCTGGCAGTTCAAACCTACCAATCACTCCCTGCAAGAAGGATGTGAGAGTCAGCTTCCTCAAATATCAGTCCCCCTCCCCTCAAAGCTCAGTGCCATTGAGTAGATTCCAACTCATAATGTCCCTATAGAGAGTTTCTGTGGCTGTTCATCTATATGAGAGCAGTCTCATCCTTCTCCCGAGGAGCAGCTGGTGGTTTTGAACTGTTGACTTTCTGGTTCACAGCCCAACTTGTAACCTACTACGCCGCCAGGGTTTACCATCTTGAAAACCGTATGAGGTTTCTATTCTGTTCCTTAGAGTAGCTATGAGTTGGAATCGACTCAACAGGCTTATTTGTTTTTTTTTAATTCCACAGTCAAGACAGGTAAAAAATTATGTAGGGGACAATTGAAGCTTTGGAGAGAACTTATCCAAGTCCCATTGACAGCATGGTGTTACAAGGCTGAGGTCGAGGGTCTTCCTTATTATTCAATCCGTTTTCATTCCATTTTATACTATGAGGCATTATGATGTCTTTGGGTGATGTGTTAGCTTATTTATGAGGCCAAACTTGGGATAAACTATCCTGAAAATCTGCCTTTTTAAAATCTGTCTCTTGATAGCTGTTTTACCCAAAGGATGGTCTTGTTAACTCTTATGCGCTTCTGGTTCCTCACCTATAAAAACTACTAATGATCAATCACAGCCTCCCAAGATTTAGGATAAAAAGCTCTGCATCAAAGTGCTCTGTAAAGTCAAATGCATGATGCAAACTGTATTGTATCTTGGCTGTGGTGGTACTGTTAGTTTCCTGGAGACAGCTGTTTACCCTACAGAGTAAGCAGTATCCCTGGCTCTTGGGTATCATTTGCCTTTCGTGTGGAGGTGGGATGAGGCGGGGGTGTGAGGGGCACTCAGTAAAGGCGTTTCCCACGCTGATTCTCCCTGCTTACCACCAGGTCTGTCAGGAGCCGGTCTCCTAGCCCTTCCTCTCGCAGCCGCAGCCACAGTCGTAGCCGGCCCGCCAGTCTTGCGACCAGCCGGGCTGCCAGCCGGTCTGCCAGTCCCTCCACTACAGTTGCAAAAATTAGAACCCCGTCCCCCAATCGCTCTAAGCTGTCCAGCGTGGCGCGCAAGGCTGCGCTCCTGTCTCGGTTCAGCGACGCCTATTCCCAGGCCCGCCTGGATGCGCAGTGCCTCCTTAGGCGCTGCATAGACAAGGCTGAGACCGTGCAGCGGATCGTCTACATCGCCACTGTGGTAAGAGCGCGCGTGTGGGTGGGACTTCACAGGAGGCTCTAACGCAGGGTAAAACGAAGGGCACAGCTTAAAGGGACTTGTGGATTCTGGGATCACTGAAGGGGGCTCTCCTCTCTCTCCCTCTGTCTCCTTCCTTCCGTTTTCTTCTTCTTCTTTCTTTCACTTCTCTTTTCATTACATATATTTGGAATGAAGTGTTTTCACATTCAATAACTATCTATACATATTAATATGTATCTTGATCTATATTAATATGTATCTTGGCTATATTGGCGTGAATGGCCATTATTCATTTGGTTTCCATCAGTTCTTACAAAAATCTGAAGGTTGTGTTTGTGTTAACTGTACTGGTTAAGCACTCAACTATTAGCTGAAAGGTTGGTGGTTCGAACTCATCAAGAAATGCCTAGGGAGACAAGCCGGGTCATCTGCTCCCAAAAGGTGACATCCTTGAAAATTCTATGATGTAGCTGTCTTCTGCAGCACATGGGGTTACCAGGAGTCAGAATTGACCTGGTGCAGCTAAGAAGAGCAGCAGTTACTAAAACTGCCAACAAATCAACTACTGAATAGGAAAAGTTAAACAGTGTATATTGGTTACTAGTTGGGCTGCTAACCTCAAAGCCAGCAGTTCCAAACTACCAGCTGTTCCACGGGAGAAGATGAGACTTTCTGCTCCTGTAAAGATAGACATACAGCCTTGAAAACCCTGTACAGGGTCGCTACGAGTTGAAACCAACTCTACAGCGCATAACCACCACCATCATGTATAATCCTTAATTCCAAGGCAAATAGGTTCTTTTTTCTATAGCTGTTGGAGAATCACTGGACTGTGAGCCACAAGGTCTGTGGTTCAAGCCTACAAGTGGCTCCTTGGGAGAAAGATGATACTTTCTGCTTCCACAAAGATTTTAAAAGTCTCAGAGACCCTATACAGGGTCACTGTGAGTCAAAACTGACTTGAAGGCACTTAACAACAACAACCGTAATGAGATACCAAAAGTCCATTATGGAGATAGTTTTATATTTATTTTTTAAAAAGTTATGAAAGCAGAATGATCAGAATCTACTGAATTTTATCTAGTATTTTACTCAGTGGGTCATATCTAGCCCCTGCCTGCTTTCCCACCATCTGAGAACTAAGGACATTTTCTTTTTTAGAGTTGTAAAAAACAAAAAAGAGTATGCAACAGAAACTGTATTTGGCCTGCAAAACCTAAAATATTTCCTATTTGACTTTTTACAGAAAAATTCACCAACCTCTGACCTAGATATCACTTAGTGAGTTGGTTAAAACTCTGCAAGGGTAGACATCATGTCTTTCATGCATAAGTGGAGTTTTCCCAATTCTTACTATACAATAAATATTTAATTTACATACAATAAATCTATCAAGGAAGTGAAGCGGCATTGGAGGCATTCATTCATCTATGTCAAGAAATTTGGAAGACAACTATCTGGCCAACTGATTGGAAGAGATCCGTATTTGTGCCCATTCCAAAAAGAGGTGACCCAACAGAATGAGGAAATCATTGGACAATCTCTTTGATATCCCTTGAGAGTAAAGTTTTACTAAAGGTAATACAGAAATGGCTGCAAGCATACATTGACAGAGAACTTCCAGAGGTTCAAGCTGAATTCAGAAGAGGCTGTGGAATGAGGGATAGCATTGCTGACATCAGATGACTCTTGGCTGAAAGCAGTGAATACCAGAAAGATTTACCTATGCTTTATTGACTACACAGAGGCCTTCGATTGTGTGGATCATGATAAGCTATGGACAACATTGTGAAGCATGAGTATTCCGGAACACTTAATTGTGCTCATGAGGAATCTGTACACAGACTAAGAGACAGTTGTTCGAACAGAACATGGGAACACTGACTGGGTTAAAATTAGGAGAGGTGTGTGACAAGGATGTTTTCTTTCACCATAATTATTCAACCTGTATGCTGAGCACATCATCCAAGAAACTGGGTTATATGAAGAGAAACATGGCATCAAGATTGGAGGAAGATGCATTAACAACCTGCGATATGTAGATGATACAACCTTGCTTGCTGAAAGTGAAGAGGACTTAAAATACTTACTGATGAAGATCAAAGACTACAGCTTTCAGTAATGATTGCATCTCAATGTAAAGAAAACAAAAAATCCTCACAACACTGGACCAATAACATTCTTATCAATGGAGAAAAGATTGATGTTGTCAAATACTTCATTTTTCTTGGATCAACCATCAACACTCGTGGAAGCACCAGCAGCGAAATCAAACAATGTATTGCATTAGGCAAATCTGCTGCACAAGACCTTTTTAAAGTGTTAAAGTGCAAAGATGTCAGCTTGAGGCCTAAGGTACACCTGACCCAAGCCATGGTATTTTCATTAACCTCATATGCATGCGAAGAGAAGAATTGATGCTTTTGAATTATGGTGTTGTATGCGAAAGCTGGACAGTGAATAAGAAAGATCGTAGAATTGATGCCTTTGAGTTGTGGTGTTAGAGGAGAATACTAAAAGTGCCATGGACTGCTAAAAGAACCAATAGATCTGTTTTGGAAGAAGTGCAGCCAGAGTGCTCCTTGGAGGCCAGGATGGCTAAGCTTCGTCTCTCTTACTTTGGACATATTGTCCGGAGGATGTCATTCTGGATAAGGTGGAGGGTCAGAGAAAAAGAGGAAGACCCCTAACGAGATGGATTGGCCAGGTGGCATCATTGATGGACTCAAGTGTGGCAGAGGTAGTGAGGTTGGCCCAGGATTGGACATTGTTTCGTTCTGCTGTGCATGGGGTCGCTATGAGTTGGTTCCGATTCGATGGCACCTGACAATAACAACAAAGAGAATATTGGAAGTACCATGGGTTGCCAAAAGAACCAACAGATCTGTGTTGGAAAAAGTGCAGCCAGAGTGCTTCTTGGAGGTCAAGATGGCCAGACTTCGTCTCTCATACTTCGAACATATTGTCAGGAGGGACCAGCCGCTGGAGAGGGATATCATGTATGATAAGGTGGAGGCTCAGAGAAAGAGGAAGACCCCTAGAGTGAGATGGATTGGAAAAGTGGCAGCATCAGTGGGTTCCAGTCTGGCAACAATTGTGAGGTTTGCCCAGGACAGTGCAGTGTTTCGTTCTGTTGTGCATACTATCACTGTGAGTTGGTACTGACTCATTGGCACATAACAACAACAACAACAAAACTATTCATTAAGGAGTCCTGGTGTGTCACCGTATGATAAGCACTGGACTGCAAGGTCGGTTTGGACCACAAGTTTGGAGGTTGAAACTCACCTATACAGGGTTGCTATGATTCAGGACCGACCAGACGACATTTAGCAACAGCAATAACAAAACTATACAATAAGCATTCAATAACTATTTGCTGAATTAATATGTCAGAATACAGAATTTTTCTATATGTTTATGGTGGTGGTTTGTGGTTATGTGTCGCAGAGTCGATCCCTACTCATAGCGACCCTACATAGGGTTTCCAAAGCTGTAAATCTTATGGGAGCAGAAAGCTTCTTATTCTCCTGCTGATCTGCTTGTTGATTCAAACTGCTGACCTTGTGGGTAGCCATCCAACTCACAACCCACTGCACTATAAAATAGGTAAACACAAACCTTTCCTCTTGTTTCTTTACTGGTAATATTGCTATGGGTTCATAGCATCACCTAGCAGTTTTAAATATCTGTGTAAGAGCAGATGGCTTGTTTCTTAGAACTCCACTGGATAGTCACATATGAGGAAGCTTTAAAAGCTGTAGAATTAAATACAGTGAAATTTTCCCATGAACTTTTGGAAGCTCCCTCATGTATATTTATGCATGTTTCAAAATTTTAGAGATATGTTTTCTATAGATTAGAAATATTTTCTACCAACTGTGTTTGGCTATCAGAAGACAGATAAGGTGTGGCCTTTTTGGGCAGCTTTCTAATTCTTTGCTTTGGATTTCTTTATCCTTCGCCTGTTGAATCAATGTACTACGTTTTTATGTGTAGGAGGCATTCCATGTGGCTAAAATGGCATTCAGACACTTCAAGATCCGTGTGAGAAAAACGTTGACTCCATCTTACTCAGGGTCAAATAACTTTGAAGATGTTGTCTCAGATTATATCGTTTGCCATCTCGATCTATATGATGCCCAAAGCAGTGTAAATGTAAGTGCTGAGTCTTTTTATGGGAACTGGTTTGCTGATGATACTCTACATTGAATACTGATAGCTCAGAAATCTATTCAGTATTTAGCATTGCTTCTATGTAATGGAAAACCAGAAATGAACAGTATCCAATTCACTTTGTAGTGCCAGCCATTATTAGCATTTTATTTCTTAGACATAGTATGGGAAATGAATGCTCTGACTGTAGTTCTATACTGTTTTAGATAAGCCTTTAAGGATGTTGCTAAGTGCCATTGAGTCCATTCCGACTCATAGCGACCCTGTTTACGAGGAGCGGCTGATGAGCTTGAACTGCCAACCTTGTTGCTCAAACCAACCATGCAGTCCAGTGCATTAACTCACAGCGCCACAAATAAAATCACAGTGTTTCAGAGCAATGGCTTTGGAAAGGATTGGATGGATTAATTTCCTGGTTCTGCCATTGATGAGCTGTGTACTTTGCATATTTACTTAGCTTCTCTGTGCTTTAGTTTCCTCATTTTTAAATGGGAATGGCAATAGGCATTAACCTAGTCTTTCATTTTGATCTTAAATGAAAGAAGGCAGGCAATTTGCTTAATAAAAATGTGGAGACATAGTAAACACTAAGGGACTTCTGGTGTGGTGCCATAGAATAAGCACTTGACCTCAGGGTTGATTTGAACCGCAAGGTCGGTGGTTCAAACTCAACTGCTGCCCCTCAGAAATCCTATACAGGGTCACTAAGAGTCGGAACTGACTCGACGGCACTTAACAACAACAAATAAACAACACTCAATAAAAACAAGCTATTATGATAATAATTATGGATTATGAACAGGTCAGTTCTGTGTTGGCACAGAATACAAATAGAAAAATAATGGAAACAATAAATAAAAGTGCTGAAGGTCTTGTCCTTAGATTTGGGGAAGAAGGTCTCTTTCCATTTGTACCCTGTGTCATTTGTCCTTATCTATTAATCAGGGATACAGTCTTTCTCCATTGAGTCCATGTACTGCTCTTCTGCTTTAACTATATTCATCTATGTACTCTTTCCCCACTTTCCTTCCATCACTACATCTTTAGGACATTAAAACATTAGCGTTAAGTTGATAACAAGGTGATATCGTCTTTTTGTTTTTCAGGATGTAATCCGAGCCATGAACGTCAACCCCAAGATCTCCTTCCCTCCTGAAGTTGACTTTTGCCTTCTCAGTGACTTCATCCAGGAGATATGCTGCATTGCCTTTGCAATGCAGACCTTGGACCCACCCCTCGATATTGCATTTGGGGCCGATGGAGAAATTTTCAATGATTGCAAGTAAGAGACACCAGGAGCAGAAGTAAAGGGATTCCTTGTTTCCTGGGGTCTATTTAGGGGAAAGTGCACTAGTAGGGAAATCAACAGCCACCATCTGATTTCCAGACCTACCATATACTTCTCCATACTATGAGGTAGAACTGTCTTTCAGGGTTATTTGCCTTCTCAGGAAACTGCAAATCAGAGGTCATGCTATGATTTCTTAGTGGAAATATTGATCTTTAGGGAAGACTTATAACGATTTGGAGCCTGGTTAGAGCACTTCTAAAGAAAAGTGCTATAAAATACAAAAGCTTGTAACTTTTTCATGCATCATCCAGGCCAACTTTCTCATAGCAAGGTGTGTGGATCACCGAATTCAGAATTACTAAGGATGTTTGCTGAAACTACAGACTTGTGAACCTCACTCCATGATATTTTATGTAGTAGGTCTGGAGTGGGACTTAGAAATCTATAATTTAACAAGTTCCCAGGTGTTCCTGAGGTTTGAGCATTATTGCACTACTTTTCATCTAGGATCATTGGTTTCTACCAAAGTTTTATATGGTCAATCTCGCTCTTAAAATTAGAAGAAATGAAATCATTTATAAATATTTTGTTGAGATTTTCATGATATGGTATAGTCAAGCATTTTCTGGGAAGAGGCCAAGCTAGTGATTAAGAACACAGACTCTGGTGTCAAGCTTCCTAGGCTTGATTCCTGGCTCTAGCACTATTAGCAGAGTACTCTTGGGCTGTTTGATTTTTCTGTACCTTAGTTTCTTTCCTGCCACACTGTTTCCTACGACTGTAGAAGGTTAGATGAGGTCATTCGGATGAAGCACTTAGAATGCGCCCTGCCATGCAGTGAGCAAGGAAACATTAGCTCCAGGTCTTTGTTCAGCCTGTAGAGTTATGGTTTGGTGGCAGCCCAACATCCCTAAAAGCTTATTGATGACAGAGACCATAGATCTTTCACTTATGCAAATGAAAGCAATGATGTTGTTGGTTGCTAGTTGATCTCAAGTTTGCTAGGACTCCTGGTCACCTCCTGGGGTCCTGCACTATCTGTTGTTGTTAAGTTCTGTCAAGTCAGTCCCAATTTGTAGCGACCTTGTATAAGGTTTTCAAGGAGCTACTGTTGAGTTTGAACCACCGATCTTGCCATTCAAACGTACCTTATGGTCTAGTGCGTCTCCTACACCAGGACTCTGATTATTGGTATAGTCAGACTCATTATTTTGGCCACTTTGTATTTTTTTGTGTGGCTGTGGGAAGAATCATCTCTTTATTTTTAGAACAATAGGTGGCCTTCTAATGGCTGGAATGTACTTCCACCTGTGGGGGAGGAAAGGCAGTATCTGGTCCCACTTAGGATGTGTTTCAGGAAGCTTTCTAGTTGATACAGCCATTGCTGTCCTCATGTCCTTCCAGAACAGTCTCCACCTCCTCCTCTGTCATCTTCTCCCCCAGGGTGGTGAGGAGGTGTCTAGCTCTGCTCCCATGACTTTGCCATTCCCTCCTTGTCAAACACCAAAGCCTCTCCAAATAGTCCTCATATGTGCCTTGGACCTGGTTCTTGGCTACTATCTGAAGCATGGCTAGGAAAGTCTCAAAATCCACACACCAGGACTTCAGCTCATCAGTCTTGGTATTCCCCAGGATCTTGAGACCTCGGTGTTGGTGGGGTTCTGGCCCAGGACCCTCAAATCCCCACACTGACTGTACAGGTTCTTGCCATCACTGATTAGGCCAAACAGCTCAAAAAGCTCCTTGAACTCCTCCGGCTGATCCTTGTTAAGCTTGATCACTACTTTGGAGCGATTGATGTGGGATGCCTTGGGCTTTCCAGGGACTAGGGAAGCAGTTGATTTAGCCTTGGTCTTGGATGGAAGCACCCCTGCTCCTGGATTGGCAGCAGGATTTGAGGTAGAGGACCTTGCTGGCTTCTTCACAGGAACATCCTTCTTGGGAGGCATGATGTCCAGTAGTCAAAGGATGGTGTGTCAATTGGTACACCCATTTCTGCTTCCAGCAGCAAGGTTGTGCCACCTGCATATTGTTTTTGTCAATGAGTCTTTCTGCATTTCTGATGCCACATTCTTTATATTACCAGCTTCTCGGGTTCTTTGCATACAGATTGAATACTGTGAAAGGACCCAACCCTGATGCACACCATTCTTGGTTTTGAACTATTCCATATTCCCTTGTTCTGTTCTGATCACTGCCTCTTGGTCTATGTACAGGTTCCTCATGAATACAATTAAGTGTTCTGAAATACTAATTCTTCCCCACAGTTTGTTAAGATCCACACAAGTCGAATGCCTTTGCATAGTCAATAAAGAAAAATTAAGTCATTGAAAATCCTGTGAAGCACAGTTCTCCTCTTGCACACACGGGGTCTCCATGAGTCGGTGTAAACTTCAGGGCAACTGAATACTGGTTATAGTCTTCTTATTTGTCTATAAAAATCTCATGAGAAATCTCATAGGAAACCTTGGGTTGAGGGTGCTATAGCTCTAGCATTTCCCTGAATTTTAATTTATGTTAACCTCAGAAGAAAAGGTAGAGGATTAATCTGACATGACTTGTCACAACTTAGCGATCCATGCTGAGTCCATGTTACTGGTTCATGAAGAGCCACAATCATCTATGTAATAACAGAATCAGGACCCCACCCAACTACCTGGATATGAAATTGCCTTGCCCTCCCTGCACCCCAAATGATACCTAATGGCTTAACGTCTCCTTCTTCTTCTTTTGTGTGTTTAAAACAGGTACCGCCGCAGCTATGACTCGGATTTCACCGCTCCCTTGGTCTTCTACCATGTGTGGCCTGCTCTCATGGAGAATGATTGTGTTATTATGAAGGGAGAAGCTGTGACCAGGAGAGGGGCTTTAGTACGGTGGCCTTGCATAGTGACCATTCATTCCAAGTGTTTCCTTCACAAGTTCGAGAACATTTATAAACCCAGAGATTCTATAAAAGAAGTCTATAAAGAGCTGACTGTTAAGATTCCATACAAAGGGGAGGAAGTGTGGCACTAGGGTCTGGTTCAGAAAGAAAGCTCTTGTTTTATGTATTTATTTTTCTTTTTGACTCTTTATAAGCAGTAATTGCTTTGCCTGTTTATTTATAAGATTGAACTAGTCATATTTGCCTCCTCCATCTTAAGAAGCAAAACAAGAACAATTTTATAAGGGAAAGTCCTTTGAATTCATTTTATTGGAGGTCCTTTATAGTTCTAAGCATTTGAAAATGATCAGTTAACTTTCTGGAAACATTTTGCTAAATTCTTACTGAAAATTCTCCATTATTGGAAACTTTGTATGTGCCCTGTGTTTCTCTCCTTTGTATGTGTGGGGAGGAGAGGGGTGGAGAAAGAATGGACAAAGGAGGTGGGGAAAGGGGTGTGAACCAGTTTGGAAGGTGACTTCCTATGTATAGTGGTGGGAGAAAGTATTGAACATGTGCTTAGTTTCAGGAATTGGACAGCCGTCAAACTTAAGTCTTAGGTACTTAAATGGGTGCATGTGCACACACTGGTGCGCATGCCTAGATGCGGATTTGGTGTTGGAACTGGTGGCTGCCACGGGTGCACATTCTGTATAGTACAACTTACACAGTCTTCACCCCTGCCATTCCTGGAAAGAGTGAAGCAGATTCTGAAGTGAAGCTCTTTAGAGCAATGCCACCATCAGGGTGGTCTTTCTCCCTGGTCTCATTGAACCAGAGAATAGAGGAGATGTTTCTTGGTAGCTTTTTACACATAAAGAAGGGGACTTGTTATTTAAAAAATAACTTAAGAGTTTTTGCAGGTTAAAAAATCCCATTACAGTGAATACTATCTCAATAAAGTGCTCTGTGTTGTGAAAGTTGAGCTCGTAGAAATTGATTTCTGTTGAGCTGACAACCACGTATCCACTACAGTGAACAATCTCATAAAGCATTATTTTTCACCCGATAGCAATCAATCTCAGTTAAGAAAACTTTTTATATTGACTGCAGGGTAGTTTTGACTAGAGGGAGAAGAATAGCTATTATTTATTTATTTTTTTTATTGTGAATTGAGTGAAGGTTTACAGACCAGATCACCAGTTTTACATTCAAGAAATCATGCATTTTGTTTCATCTGAATGACTGCAATCTCTTCCATGCAGCCATTATCCAGCCTCCTCCCTGAGGTTCCTATTTGTATTTCACCCATCTTTCCATCCCTTCTCAACTTTGTCCTTAAGAAAATGTTGCCTTTTTTGATTTTGAATGACTGACCATTCCATGGTGAACATACCTTATTAATGATTTTTGTCCTTGCTATGTACCTATCTTCAGATGATCTCTAAATTCAGGTGGGATATATTCAAGGTCATATTTTGGCTCTTGTGGACTTGTTTTCATATTCTTCAGCTTCAGTTTGAATTTGCATATGAGCAACTGATGGTCTGTTCTACAATCTGCCCCTGGCCTTGTTTTGACTGATGATATAGAGCTTTCCCATTGTTTCTTCCCACAGATGTAGTCAGTTTGATTTCTATGTATTCTATTTGGTGAGGGCTGTCTAAAGAAGGTATTTGAAATGAACAAATCATTGATTTTGCAGAATTCTATCATGTGATCTCCACCATCATTTCTATCACCAAGGCCCTATTTTCCAACTACTGATCCTTCCTCTTCACTCCCAACCTTTACATTCTAACACCAGTAATGATCAATACATCTTGATTGCATGTTTGATCAATTTCAGATTGAAGAAGTTGGTAGAATTTCTCTATTTCATCCTCACTGGATTTACTAATTGGTGTGTATTTTTGAATAATAGTGATATTAACTGGGCTTCCCTGTAGGTGCATGGATATTATTCCATCACAGTCAGCATTGTACCTCATGACTGATCTGGATATGTTGTTTTTGACAATGAAAGCAACAGCGTTCCTCTTCATTTTGTCATTCCTGGCATAGTAAACCATGTGGTTGTCAGATTCAAAATGGCCAATACCAGTCCATTTCAGCTCACTAATGCCTAAGATATCGATGTTTATGTGTTCCATTTCATTTTTGACAACTTCCAATTTTCCTAGCTTCATACTTTGGACATTCCATGTTCTGATTATTAATGGATATTTACAGCTGTTTGTCTTCATTTTGAGATGTGCCCCATCAGCAAATGAAGTTCCCTGGGTTTTACTTCCACAGGCTTTATTTACTCTATTCGTGTTATCATTGTCAACTCTACTTTGAGGATGCAGCTCTTCCCCAGTAGCATTTTGAGTGCCTTCCAACCTGATGGGCTGATTTTCTGGCACTCTATCTGACAGTGTTTCTCTGGTATTCATAAGGTTTTCAGTGACTAAATATTTGGAAGTGATTCATCACTCCTTCTTTCTAGTCTGTCTTCATCTGGAAGCTCATCTGAAACCTGTCCACCATGTGTGATCCTGCTGGTATTTAAAATACCCGTGGCATAGGTTCCAGAATCACAGCAACTCACAAGCCACCACAGTATGACAGACTGACAGATGAGTGGTGAATATATCCCACCTGAATTTAGAGATCATCGGAAGAACAGATTTGGTACATTAAACACTAAAGGCAGAAGACAAAAAGAGTTGTGGGATGACATCAAGAACATCATACGTGAAGAGAGCAAAAAGTCATTAAGAAGACAAGAAAGAAGGAAAAGATCAAAGTAGATGTCAGAAGAGACACTGAAACTTGCTCTCCAGTATAGAGATGCTAAAGCAAATGGAATAAATGATGAGGTACAAGAACTACAGAAATGGAATAAATGGAATAAATGATGAGGTACAGAAAATTTCAAAGATCATCTAGAGAAGACAAAGCCAAATATTACAACAAAATGTGCTAAGATCTGGAGTCAGAAAACCAAAAAAGAAGAACACACTCAGCATGTTTCAAGCTGGGGGAACCGAAGAAAAAATTCAAGCCTCGACTTTTGTTATTGATAGATTCTTTGGCCAAATTATTGAATGATGCAGAAAGCATCAAAAGAAGATGGAAGGAATACACAGAGTCACTGTACCAAAAGGAAATGGTTAATGTTCAACCATTTCAAGAG
>NW_006409065.1:64488-65374 GCF_000296735.1 Chrysochloris asiatica
ATACCCTAAAAAGGGTATAGGAACTTGAAACAGGCAAGTGAAGAGAAGTTGAAAAGAAAGGGTTTTACTAATAAAATCTTATTTTAATGAGGCTAGTTTTCTTATTTGCTAATTCTGTTAGTGGAGATGAGTAGCGGCAGAGTTTTCTCCCTTCCTTTATTTTATTTAGTGATATTTATTTATTGACTAATTATCAATGACTCTTTATTGAGGTGCTGGGAATTCAGCATTGAACCAATAGAAACAAATTCATGCCCTCATCGACCTTATGGTCTCTAATTCATGGCAATTTCAGCATACAATTTCTATTAGCTTGCTTATTCAACAAAACAAAATTAAACTAGCACCAAGACTTTTTATGTCCCAAAGTTTATTGTAATGGGATTTGGAGAAATACTCTAAAGTTATTGTCAAATACTGGGAAAATATGAAAGAGCTGTACCTCATTCTCATGTAGTTGGCAAGTATAATCATATCCATAAAACTTGCCCTTATAAGGAATATAGTACTTGTTTATAGCCCTGTCAACTTTCATTAATTATTATTTGTCTCTTTTTTGTTTAGTGGAATTCAGTGCGGCCTGTAAGTCGATGTCGAAGCCGGAGTCTAAGTCCCATTTGTCCTCGTAGCCATATTGGTTTAAGCACGGTACATATGCGTCTAATTATACTTCATAGAAAAATCATAACAGTGGTCAACATTTGCTGTTTCAGCATTTGCCTGTAAAAGAGATTGTTGCAAGTATGTAGGTAGAAAAAGAGCATGTTGTAATAACACTAAGCCCAAATAGATTTTTTTTTCATGTTTTATTGTGAATTATATGATAGTTTACATGGGAGAACTTTAGTTTTACATTTATTCCACCGTACATCGTTTCATTGCCATG
>NW_006409065.1:67058-77276 GCF_000296735.1 Chrysochloris asiatica
TTTCCCTCTCCCTCCTTGTATAATGCCCCCATCCCCAGCACCCAAACTTTCCTGTGTCTAATCCCTACCCTGTGCTCCACCTTCCCCTCCCTCCCCTCACCCACCACCAACTTCCCAGCAATCAACAAAGAATTCCCCCTACCCCACCTTTAGTCTCCAAATAGATTTTTTATACCACTGTGGGTCTTAGTCTTTTTCTTAGTCTCCAAATAGATTTTTTATACCACTGTGGGTCAAGGAATATATCATTTCTAGAAAGAAGGATGCATGGGTTCTTTTAATTTTCTTAGACTTTTACTTACTTCATAGTTTAATTTTTATCTTTGAAAAACAAAAAAGCAGCTACTAGAGTTTACATAGTCTTCTGAAGAGAGAAAGGGATGTTTTAGTCAAAAGGCTAGTTTTCCTCTAGGAAAGTTTGGAGAAACTGCTCAGGTCATCTAGATTTAAATACTTTATAAAGGGCATTGTAGGTACGATTTTTTCCCTCCAACTTCAAAGTATGATGCTTAGTCTATTTGCTTATTAGTTCTTGGAAGATTTATTAATAATTTGTCAAAAATATTAACAACAGGGAAAACATTTCTGAAAATTATGAAGATAGCATTCCTGAAAACTATGATTCATCATTGTTCATTGATTCAATCAATATTTAGTCATTGGCTTTTTGGATCAAGACAGGTGGGCACAAGACAGACTAGAAATTTACTGTTTTTTCAAGTTGATATTCTTGTGAAGTATGGGTCCTTTTAATTTTTTCTGCAAATGGAAATCCAGTTTTACCAACCCCATTTTGTTTAAGCGATGATCTTTTCTCTTTTAAATGGACTTGTAAACTTTGTCAAAGATCAGCAGATATGAATCCCACCTTATAATGACATATTGTTATTTGATATTTTGTTGAATTCTGTTGGCTAGAATTCTGTTGAAAACTTTTGCATTGAAATTCTTGCGGGCTATTCATCTGTAATTTTTATTTTTTAAATTTTTTTACAGAATATCTTTGCCTAGTTTGCTACCAAGATTGGCTGACTTCATAGAATGAAATAAGGAGTATTCTTTCCTTGTCTATATTCCTGAGACATCTGAGTCGAAGTGGTGTCAGCTCTCCATTGAAGCCCTCTGTGCTGGGATCTTTTTTGTTGTTGTTAGTTGGGAGGTTTTTTTTTTGTTTTTTTTTAAATGACATTTTCAATTATTTCTTTTATTATGAGCCTATTTAGGTTTTCTGCCTTTGTGTTAGTTTAGGTAGGTAGTATGTTTCTAGAAATTTGCCAGTTTCTTCTAGCTTTTCAATTTTTCATGTTCTTAGGATCGATCCTTTTATCTTAGTTGCCAGAATACAATTTTTCATAATCTTTTATCTTAGCTGGTTCTGTTATTTAGGTTATTTGTATTTTCTCATTTTAGTTTTCTTTGTCAATATGGTCAGTGGTTTGTTGGTTTTATTGATATTCTCAAAGAACCAACTTCTACTCTTGTTGATTCTTTCTGTTGTATTTTTCTCTTTTCTATTTCTTTTTTTTTGCTCTGATATTTTGTTCTTTCTTCTGGTGACTATGGGGTTGATTAATTTTGGTCCTTTTTTGATGTGTACATTTACTGCTATAAATACTCCTGTATATCATGTCCCCAGAGTTTTAGTATGTTCTATTTTCATTCTCATTTGATTTTATGAAGTTTTAAATTTCATTTTTAATTTTTTCTGTTACCCAGTAGTTTTTCAAGTGAGGTATTATTCTGTTTCCCTGTAATTCTCCCCTTGTTCTTTGTGCTATTGGCTTTTAGTTTTATAGTGTTGTGATCAGAGAAGATGTCTTCAATCTTGTTTTAGAAGAGAGGGAGGATGGTGGAGGAGAGCCATATCAGGCAATGCGCCTCTGCTCCAAAATTGTTTCTAGCAATGCAGCTGTAGTCCTAAACTTGCGAGACCTCTCAGCAAAATACAAAGAAAGTACAGAAAACCCCTACAGTTAATCTGATCCATCTCCTTACGAAGTTTGTTGTTGCTGTCCTGAGCTGCTGTGGAGTTGTCAACGTACAACTGAACACATGAATGAAATGCTGTCTGATCCTATGATTGATTGGTTTGCAGATCAGACTGTTGTGATCATAGGCTTTCCCTGGGCTCTTTTTCAGACATAGATCACCAGCCTTTTCTCCCTACTTTGTCTTAGTAAGTTTCACCAACCCATTTGGCACCACTGTTTTTGCTGATAAGTGCCTTCAAGTCAGTTCCAACCCATAGCTACCCTGTATAGGGTTTCTGAGGAATGGCTGGTGAGCTTGAACAGCCGACCTTGTGATTAGTGAAAGTAAAGGTGACAATTGAACAGTGATTCTTCTCTAGCTGCCTACTGGGTTACTGTTTTAGTAATTTAGAGCTGATTAATAGAAATGAGAAACTAGTTCATAGACCATGAGGTAGTCAGTCATTCAAACAGAACAAGGGAACACTGCTGGTTTAAAATCAGGAAAGGTGTGTGCCAGGGTTGTATTCTTTCACCATACTTATTTAGCCTGTATGCTAAACAAATAATCTGAGAAGTTCGGTTATATGAAGAAGAATATGGCATCAGGATTGGAGATAAACTCATTAACAACCTGTGATGTACAGATGATACAACCTTGCTTGCTAAAAGTGAAGAGGACTTAAAATACTTATTGATGAAGATCAGAGACCACAGCCTTCAGTATGAAAAACACAAAAATCCTCATCACTGGAGCAATAAATAACATCATAACAAATGCAGATGAGATTGAAGTTGTCAAAAACTTCATTTTGCTTGGCTCCACCATCAACAGTCATGGAAACAGTAGTCAAGAAATCAAACAATGTATTGCATTAGGCAAATCCGCCGCCCAAAACCTCTTTAAAGTGTCGATGAGCAAAGATGTCAGTTTGAGGACTAAGGTGCACCTGACCCAAGCCATAGTATTCTCAATAGTATGTGAAAGTTAGACAGTGAATATGGAAGACCATACAAGAATCTATATATTTGAGTTATGGTGTTGGAGAAGAATATTAAAAGTACCAGGGGCTGCTAAAAGAACAAACAAATCTGTGTGTTGGAAGAAGTACAACCAGAATGCTCCTTGGAAGCCAGGATGGTGAGACTTCGTCTCTCACAGTTCAGACATATTGTCAGGAAGGATCAGTCTGTGGAGACGGACATCATATTAGGTAAAGTGAAAGGTCAGCAAAACAGAAGACCCCAATGAGATGGATTGGCACAGTGGCAACAGCAGTGGACTCAAATATAGCAACGATTGGTGCTGGACCGGGCAGTATTTCATTCTGTTGTGCATAAGGTCGCTTTTAGTCAGAATTGACTGCATGGCACCTAACAACGACAACAAAATAGAAATACCATAACAAACAAATTTATTCTTTGACAGTTTATGAGGCTAGAAGTCCAAATTTAGAGTGCTGACTCTTTCTGTCAGCCCTGATGAAAGGTCCTTGTCTCCTTCCAACATCTGTAGCCCTACCATTCCTTGAAGATCTCCCTGTGGCTAGGAGCTTCACAGTGCAGGGACCCCAGGCCCAAAGGACACATTCCACTCCTCGCTTTTGTTTCTAGGTCCCTGTGATCTCTGCTGTCATTTCTCTCTTATCATCTCTTGAAAGAAAATACATGTTGCAGACCCCATCCCAGGGAAACTCTCCTTACATCAGGTCGGGCCTGTGATGAGATTAAGGGTATTACATCCCACCCTTAATCCTCTTATTGGTGCGTCACATCAGATCACATCATGGAGGCCATTGCATAACTGCCAGGTTACGTCATTAAGTAGCTGTCAAACCACTGAGAATCATAGCAACCAAGCTGACACATATTTTTTTGGGTGTGGTGTTCCCTAATAGGGCAGAGTTTTGAACTCATGAGATAAAGCATATATAAAGGGTCTTCCAGAGATTATATTATAACTTTAGCTTTAATTAATGAATTATTCTAGTAATCATAATAATTATGATTTTCTGGAAAATGTTGGTTTCAGCATAGCTCCTCTTAGGTCATCGAGCCGAATATTTAGTGAATAATATCAGCCAGGTGGCATCATTGATGGACTCAAGTGTGGCAGCGGTAGTGAGGTTGGCCCAGGATCGAACATTGTTTCGTTCTGCTGTGCATGGGGTCGCTATGAGTCGGTTCCGACTCGACGGCACCTGACAACAACAACAACAATATAATTTAAACTAAAGTGAGTGCATTTGTTTGTACAATAGGAATCCCAATGGCCAGATTTGTGAACAAGAGGAGGAAGCACAGTTCTAAAGTGCCTTTGTTGTTTTTGTTAAGTGCCGTCGAGTCGGTTCTGACCCATAGTGACCCTGTACAGGGTTTCCGAGGCTATAAATCTTTACGGGAGCAGAATGCCTTATCTTTCTCCCAAGGAGCAGCTGGTAGTTTCGAACTGCTGGCCTTAAGGTTCACAGCCCGATTCGTAACCACTACGCTACCAGAGCTGGTGTTAGGAGAAAAGCTATGTCCGATAGTTTCAGCCATTGAACTCCATTTATTGTGTAACTCACATTACACCTTTATATTTTCCAGTTGTCTCGAAGTCGGAGTCCTTCTCCAATAAGGTGTGGATTGCCCAGTAAGTGAAATCTTTTAGCTGGATCATGCCTTCTGCTTTTTAATACTCATTTTAGTACTCAGCGTTGGGCAAAAAATGAATGTTTTGCTTTCTATGGAACATTTTTTCCCTCCACCTCAAGCTTTTAGTTTGTCTTTCACTAATGGTATTGTAGGATAAGCATTTGACTTCAAGGTTGGTTTGAATATCAAGGTCAACAGTTCAAACCCACCATTCACTCCTTGGAAACCCTATACAGGGTGACTGTGAGTTGGAACCAACTTGATGGCATTTAACAACAATAATGTTGGTTATGAATTGGGCTGCGAACCTTAAGGTCAGCGGTTCGAAACTACCAGCTGCTCCGCGGGAGAAAGATGAGGCTTTCTACTCCCGTAAAGATTTACACCCTCGGAAACCCTGTATAGGGTCGCTATGGGTCGGAACCGACTCTAGGGCACTTAACAACAACAATGTTACTCTAGCAATTATCTTCCAAGTTCATAGGTTACATAGGAGGTGCTTCCAATAGAGTTTTTATTGCTATAAACCTAGATGAACTCCCTTCTTTAATTTGTTGTTGTTATATGTTGTGGAGTTGTTTCTGACTCATAGCCACCCTGTATAGTGTGTCCAAGGCTGTAAGTCTTTATGGAAGCAGACAGCCTCATCTTTCTCCTGGAGGGCTGGTGGATTCAAACTGCTGGCTTTGTGGTTAGCATCCCAACCCTATCTCACAATGCCACCAGTGCCCCTTTCCAAATCAATTCTAGGGAAATCACCATAATAATAAATTGTTTACTTTCTTTGTAGGGTTTTAGAATGACCAGTCATGTTCCTGTGCCACAGAATGAACATCTTCAGTAATCTACTCTCCCCCTGCATCTGCCTCGGGTGTCTGCCTCAGACCTCACTTAACATAATGTGAAAAGGCGGTTCTGTGTATCATTCCACACAGAGAGTTAAATGTTTTGGCTAAGCGTGTTTGTAACTTTAGACATTGCATTTTACTTTATTTTATAGATACAAATTCCATTGATTTGATAAAAATGATTACATAGGCGTTTAGGATCACATTCATTTGAAACCAAGTCCATTATACAGGCTCAAGATTTCCATTCTGAAAGACGGGGCTGCTTTAGAGCAAACGATCTGAACAAAAGTGGAAAATCTTAACTCCACAGAGTCCAAAAGACAATACAAGTCAATTTAGTTCACAGACTGATCATGAATGTTGGTATTAGCTTTATTTTAAAAACAATATAGAATGCTTTAATGTATTTGTTTTTAAGAGTTGGATGACAGCCCTTATTTCAGGTTGGGGACCTTGTTCCAGTAGCAGCGATTTAAGGCTCTATCTAGAAAGATGATGATTTAAGAGGATATATTTGTCTTGCTTTTCTGTTACCTTTGGAGCCCCTAGTTTGGCTTAGTTGAGTACCTTATGTTGAAGCCAAGGTAGGTGAAAAATTTTCCTTGCTTCAAGAATGCAAAACAATGATATGAGTAGAAGCCATCTTTGAGGTAGTTGTTAATCATGGTTATCTTCTGCATTGTTACCTATTATTTTAATATACATGTTAAATATAAACCTACCTGGGACCTACTCTTTATCTGTTCTACCTAGTTGTTTGCAAATCTACACATTATATAAACTTTATCTAATTAAAAACAACTAAATTTAAGGCCTAAAACTAGGGGCACCATTTGTTGATCTAAAATGCATTGCATATCCTTTGATTTCTTCACTTTCAACAGTGGTCTTTCAACAGTGAAGGGCTGTTGGAAGTTCAAGATCAAGATAATAATGGAGCAGTGCTTTCTTGAGATAATGCCCTTTTTACCCTGTTTTATTATAAAGGTAGCCTTAAACACAAGCTTCACAAATGATTATTTTATTCATATGTCTTTCAGAGGAAAGCTCTGAGTGGGCCATAACTCAAGTTGCAAACACTCAGTGTTAAATCCAGTGAAAATAATACAGGCACCTTGCCCCTTGTGCTGGGCAGGAGAAATGGAGAGAGATCAGCTCAGGTCTTGCCCCTTGAATCTAATGGTCACCAACTCATTCTGAAACGTGACGTTCATTTTTCTCTCTGTTAGCACATTTATGTAGTCATCACTTCGAGGCTATGTTTTGTGGCCTTGTGCAAGTTACTTCACCTGAGTCCATTTCTTCACTAGAGAGTGAGGAGACTGGATGAGATGAAAGGTTCTCTTGATCCTCCCAGACTCCATATGCCCTTTGATAACAAATATTTTATTGTGGATGATCTGAAATGTAATGTAAAGTTAATATGATCTATGTTGTTGTTAAGTATTATATATTAAATAAATATGATCTATATGCATATATAATTTTAAATATGAGTACAGTGCCCTAGCTCTACAATAAAGCTGAAAAAGGAAAACAATTTTTAACAAAATTAAATGTATTTCAATACAAAAGCTTGGGTATAACCACCCTAGAAAATAAGCTTAAGTAATCAGATGTTTGTGCCTGTGGTAGAATCACCAGCTACAAATACAGACCAAAGTGTGTTGTTGAATTGGCAACATAAATTGCAAAGTGTTGTCATTGAATAGGATTTTGGGAAATGGTGGATCACTCTTGGTAAAATTTCAAGGAAGAAAATACATAGAGTTTTGCCTTGATTTACACAAATAATTGCATTTCTGGAAAATTCAGTGTATATTAAAACCATGTGACATATAACTTTGTGTTTTATATTAAATGCTATTAGGTTCTAGGCTCAGATAATTAACAGGTGTTTTTTTAGTTTATATGTATGTCAGTAAGATATTTGAAAGTCCCATGAGATAGGGAAAAGTTCAAGTCTGCCCTGTGCCTTGTTGGATGTCTTAGCAACCATGGTCATTGTCCTCTAAATGGCAGAAGGATGTCCCAATAATACAGGATTAAAAGACACCCTCACGGATTTCCAAAATAATTTCTGGGAGTATAGTGCCATTCTCCTGGAGATGCATCAAACTATATGTTTTCAGCTCTAAAATTCTGACAGTTCGGGACTCAAATAAGCTGTTTCTGATATATCACTGAGTAATGAGAAAGCTTTCATATTAGAATATCTCCAACCAGGGCTAAATACCTGCCCTAGTTGGAAAAAAGCTCAACATAGCTCATCTAATTTGCTCTGTATCTATCTGATGACTTGCCATTTCTTGAGTTTTGGAGTGAATTGTGCTGGGAAAGTTGAATAATCTAATTTGAATAAAGAATCCATGAAACAAAAGGCTGTCCTATACTTATTGTTTTTGGGTATGCACCTTAACCTTATAGATTTTGAAACACAAAACCTCTTACATTGTAGCCTGGGTAAATGTTAGTCGCCCTGCTATTGAATTTAATATCTGACAATAAAGTTATAGAATTAAGTCCTGGTGTGACACTGTAGGATAAGCACTGGACTGCTATCTGCAAGGTTGGTGGTTCAAAGCCACCAGCCACTCCTCAGAAACCCTATACAAGGTCTCTATGAGTTGAAGCTGACTGGACAGCTTAACTTAACAACAACAATAAAATCAAGAAACAGAGTGCTTCTGTAGCGATGTTGTTAAGTGCTGTATAGAGCTTCTGAGGAGCAGCTGGTGAGTTTGAACCACCAACCTTGCAGTCCAGCACACTAACCCACAGAGCCACACCAGGATGTCGTTGTTGTTGTTATGTGCCATGGAGTCAGTTCCGACTCATAGCAACCCTGTACAGGGTTTCTGAGGCTGTAAATCTTTACAGGAGTAGAAAGCCTCATCTTTCTCCCTCGGAACAGCTGGTAGTTTCGAACTGCTGATCCTGAGGTTTGCAGCGCAATTCGTAACCACTACGCTACCAGAGCTGCACACCAGGATTGTTGTTGTTATGTGCCAGGATAGGATATTTCAAATGACCAACCTCAGTGACGTCCTTGATCCATTTTGATTCTGTAAACCCTGAACCAGGATGGCACATTTGTTCAATAAACATAAACTGTGCACTTGATTAAGTGATTGTGGTAATTCCATGCTATCGCTTAATGGATGAGCTTTAATTTATCTTCAATTCATTATCATTCTTGTCAAACTGCTCTATCTGAATAGTTCTTTATCATGTTTAAAGGAATTTTCATTTCTGTTATTTCAGTTGCTCCTCACAACAAATCCAGAGGGGGTCTCCATGTAATAGGTGAAGGAGCTGCTCATCTCATACACTGTGCAGACTTCTTTCTGTTAAGGCCTTTTTTTTTTTTTTTTTTTTAAAGTTTTTATTGTGGATTGAGTGAAAGTTTACAGGGCAGATCATCAGTTTTACATTCAACAAATCAAACACCTTGTTTCATTACAATGATTATAATCCCCTCCATGTACCATCAGTTAACAGTAATTCTCTCTATTCACTTTAGATTTTTTTTAAAAAAACAACAATCAGGCATATATAATAATTTACACTTCCAAAGGGCACATTCTGCAAGTCTGCCTCTTGGCCATCAGCTCTTAGTCCCTCTCTTCTCATAAATCTAGAATCCTCAGCTGCTACCCGTCTCCATGACCCAATCTCTGCCTCCGTCTCTGGCGTCGCTGCTTCTCTGGATAAGGTCCTGCATTCCGCTTGTGTGCTTCTCCCTTAATGGTCCTAGGATCCTCTGTTTCTGGACTGTAAGATTAACCACTTCCCTGTTTTTGTTACAGAGCTTCTACCTTTACATTTGTGACAGTCACAATTAGTCATGATAACAATTATTCACTATTGAATCATACGAATCTTATCCCCATCTCTTTTCATCAGACCCATCTAGACAAGATGAGAACTATTCAGTGGGGACTCTTTCTTCTCCCCACACTCTTAAACTAAACTTCCTCTTCTCTCTCTTATCTTCAGGTCAACGGGAGTCAACAGACTCAGCCCATTTCTTTATTGCTGCCTTTCCACCTCTTCCATTCATCAGTAGACCAATGTGGTCACCAGCAAGCTTACATGCCTGTTTGTGTGTTCCCTTTGAGTTTCAGTCTTAGAGGGGAGTTTGTCCTGAAGAAACTTGATTACTTACCTTGATGGCTTCCTGGCAAATGGCTTGCTTATTCTTGTAGTAGACAGTCATGCTGACATTTTTGTTTTGGGTTTTTCCTGATGACCTTTCTTTGAAGATGTTATCTTCTGATGTTCTAGTTGTTCCAGGCTGGTCTGCTTGTCCTTGCTAGTGGGAATGTTCCACCTCATAACGTTCTGGATGGGACTCAGGATTCCACCTAAGGCCTATACTCTGCAAAGGCTTAGCAAGAGGCTTACTTCCCTGGGTAAGTTCTAGAACCCCTTTTAGGTATTCCAATCAGTTATATGCTGAAGACAGACTTAACAAGTTTTCTCTAATCATCATGTTTCCCACTTAGGCCATGCAAACCTGTCTCAGTGTTCTGCGATCTATCTTGTTCTTTCACCTCCTCCCCTTTCTTGTTTTTCCTTCCCCAACACCCAAACTAACCCCCCTCCCCCCAAACCCACTGCTGTGGTTACCTTATATCCCATTAACTCTTCCCTCCATTTAAGACACTCTATTTTATCAGAAAGATGTTTACCTGTGCTTTATTGACTATGCAAAGACTTTCGATTGTGTGGATCATGACAAGCTATGGAAAACATTG